>NC_088414.1:35305200-35387700 GCF_034236695.1 Oncorhynchus nerka
TTCCTAAATTATCCAGCGACTGTAAATGGCTCACTCTTCCATCCACAAACACACATCTGTTGTCTGGAGATGTATTTACGTCTCCATCAGAGAAGCAGAGATGCTGTGTGTGTGTGTGTGTGTGTGTTTGCGTGCGTGCGTGCGTGCGTGTGTGTCTGTGTGTGTGTGTGTGTGTGTGAACAGTAACTGGCTATTAAGGAAGCCCACAGCTTAAGGCTGGAGTTTAATTAAACCATCACAAAGTCACTTAGAACAGCAATCAGCCTAATGATCAAAAAGGTTCTTCAAAGCTGCCCGTGTGGATGTTTCCTTCTGCACATTACAGGGAAGTGTCCCACATATACAACTGGGCCCCAACAACAAAAGAGGCCAAAGAGCTTTAAAAGAAGTAAGCAGAGAGGGGTTTATAATGCATATTTATTTATTTATCCTTTGCGTTCGTAAAGAATAACCACATCTGTCGCCAAGAAGTTAAGAAGCTATCAGTTTCTGAAACGCGGCCAAGCCGGCGCAGTTAAAGTACAGACTCCTTGGAACAAAAAATGGATTTTTTTCTTACTTTTCCTCCCCCAGTGCATTTGTTTTGACTGATTTACCGGTTTGCTTATCTCAAAGGGTGAAACAATGCTGCACATTTCTATCAACAATCATTACAGGCCATTTCAAATCATTTCCGCACAGCTAATTTCATAATGGCGCAGGGAAACATTGATTGAAACCAGATGCCTCCTATCAGCCTTGTGGTAAACGGACTGCAATTACAGAGCAGAGTGCAATGTGCTCTGTACTGAAGCCTTCCTACTACGGCCCATTCAGGCTGGACTAACACAAGACACCACAACACAAGACAACTAGGGTTGCAAAGCTACCAGTCATTTACAAACGTTACTGGGATCTTCAATCCTTTTTATAATTAACTGTAATTTACATAATTTACACTTGAATAACTTTTGAATTTTTTTATTCATATTATATAGTATTCATTGTTTATGTCTGTGTCCATATTATCCATGAGTTTATAGTTGGTAGACCGTATGGTTGAAGAGAAAATGGCCTAATTCATGAAAAAAAGCATCTAATCAACAATATAATTATTTACTTTTTTCACAACTGACACCAGTTTGATGCCAAAACATTGACAACAAATACATATTGACATAATCAAATAAATAAAAGTGTAGAAAAAAATGTATTAAGGATATTTCATTCTGAATCCCTCATGTTTAACACCAATGGTGTTCACCACTCATGTTTAACACCAATGGTCTTCACCACTCATGTTTAACACCAATGGTCTTCACCACTCATGTTTAATACCAATGGTCTTCACCACTCATGTTTAACACCAATGGTGTTCACCACTCATGTTTAACACCAATGGTCTTCACCACTCATGTTTAACACCAATGGTGTTCACCACTCATGTTTAACACCAATGGTCTTCACCACTCATGTTTAACACCAATGGTGTTCACCACTCATGTTTAACACCAATGGTCTTCACCACTCATGTTTAACACCAATGGTGTTCACCACTCATGTTTAACACCAATGGTCTTCACCACTCATGTTTAACACCAATGGTGTTCACCACTCATGTTTAACACCAATGGTGTTCACCACTCATGTTTAACACCAATGGTCTTCACCACTCATGTTTAATACCAATGGTGTTCACCACTCATGTTTAATACCAATGGTGTTCACCACTCATGTTTAATACCAATGGTGTTCACCACTCATGTTTAATACCAATGGTGTTCACCACTCATGTTTAATACCAATGGTGTTCACCACTCATGTTTAACACCAATGGTGTTCACCAATCATGTTTAATACCAATGGTGTTCACCACTCATGTTTAATACCAATGGTGTTCACCACTCATGTTTAATACCAATGGTGTTCACCACTCATGTTTAATACCAATGGTGTTCACCACTCATGTTTAATACCAATGGTGTTCACCACTCATGTTTAACACCAATGGTGTTCACCACTCATGTTTAACACCAATGGTGTTCACCACTCATGTTTAACACCAATGGTGTTCACCACTCATGTTTAATACCAATGGTCTTCACCACTCATGTTTAATACCAATGGTCTTCACCACTCATGTTTAATACCAATGGTGTTCACCACTCATGTTTAACACCAATGGTGTTCACCACTCATGTTTAATACCAATGGTGTTCACCACTCATGTTTAACACCAATGGTGTTCACCACTCATGTTTAATACCAATTGTGTTCACCACTCATGTTTAATACCAATGGTGTTCACCACTCATGTTTAATACCAATGGTGTTCACCACTCATGTTTAACACCAATGGTGTTCACCACTCATGTTTAACACCAATGGTGTTCACCACTCATGTTTAACACCAATGGTGTTCACCACTCATGTTTAACACCAATGGTGTTCACCACTCATGTTTAATACCAATGGTGTTCACCACTCATGTTTAACACCAATGGTGTTCACCACTCATGTTTAATACCAATGGTGTTCACCACTCATGTTTAATACCAATGGTGTTCACCACTCATGTTTAACACCAATGGTGTTCACCACTCATGTTTAATACCAATGGTGTTCACCACTCATGTTTAATACCAATGGTCTTCACCACTCATGTTTAACACCAATGGTGTTCACCACTCATGTTTAATACCAATGGTCTTCACCACTCATGTTTAACACCAATGGTGTTCACCACTCATGTTTAACACCAATGGTGTTCACCACTCATGTTTAATACCAATGGTCTTCACCACTCATGTTTAACACCAATGGTGTTCACCACTCATGTTTAACACCAATGGTGTTCACCACTCATGTTTAATACCAATGGTGTTCACCACTCATGTTTAACACCAATGGTGTTTACCACTCATGTTTAACACCAATGGTGTTCACCACTCATGTTTAATACCAATGGTGTTCACCACTCATGTTTAACACCAATGGTGTTCACCACTCATGTTTAATACCAATGGTGTTCACCACTCATGTTTAACACCAATGGTGTTCACCACTCATGTTTAACACCAATGGTGTTCACCACTCATGTTTAATACCAATGGTGTTCACCACTCATGTTTAATACCAATGGTGTTCACCACTCATGTTTAACACCAATGGTGTTCACCACTCATGTTTAACACCAATGGTGTTCACCACTCATGTTTAATACCAATGGTGTTCACCACTCATGTTTAACACCAATGGTGTTCACCACTCATGTTTAACACCAATGGTGTTCACCACTCATGTTTAACACCAATGGTGTTCACCACTCATGTTTAACACCAATGGTGTTCACCACTCATGTTTAACACCAATGGTGTTCACCACTCATGTTTAACACCAATGGTGTTCACCACTCATGTTTAACACCAATGGTGTTCACCACTCATGTTTAACACCAATGGTGTTCACCACTCATGTTTAATACCAATGGTGTTCACCACTCATGTTTAACACCAATGGTGTTCACCACTCATGTTTAACACCAATGGTCTTCACCACTCATGTTTAACACCAATGGTGTTCACCACTCATGTTTAACACCAATGGTGTTGACCACTCATGTTTAATACCAATGGTGTTCACCACTCATGTTTAATACCAATGGTGTTCACCACTCATGTTTAATACCAATGGTGTTCACCACTCATGTTTAACACCAATGGTGTTCACCACTCATGTTTAACACCAATGGTGTTCACCACTCATGTTTAACACCAATGGTGTTCACCACTCATGTTTAACACCAATGGTGTTCACCACTCATGTTTAACACCAATGGTGTTCACCACTCATGTTTAATACCAATGGTGTTCACCACTCATGTTTAACACCAATGGTGTTCACCACTCATGTTTAACACCAATGGTGTTCACCACTCATGTTTAACACCAATGGTGTTCACCACTCATGTTTAACACCAATGGTGTTCACCACTCATGTTTAACACCAATGGTGTTCACCACTCATGTTTAATACCAATGGTGTTCACCACTCATGTTTAACACCAATGGTGTTCACCACTCATGTTTAATACCAATGGTGTTCACCACTCATGTTTAACACCAATGGTGTTCACCACTCATGTTTAACACCAATGGTGTTCACCACTCATGTTTAACACCAATGGTGTTCACCACTCATGTTTAATACCAATGGTGTTCACCACTCATGTTTAACACCAATGGTGTTCACCACTCATGTTTAATACCAATGGTGTTCACCACTCATGTTTAACACCAATGGTGTTCAGCACTCATGTTTAACACCAATGGTGTTCACCACTCATGTTTAATACCAATGGTGTTCACCACTCATGTTTAATACCAATGGTGTTCACCACTCATGTTTAATGCCAATGGTGTTCACCACTCATGTTTAATACCAATGGTGTTCACCACTCATGTTTAATACCAATGGTGTTCACCACTCATGTTTAATGCCAACCAATGGTGTTCACCACTCATGTTTAATACCAATGGTGTTCACCACTCATGTTTAATACCAATGGTGTTCACCACTCATGTTTAATACCAATGGTGTTCACCACTCATGTTTAACACCAATGGTGTTCACCACTCATGTTTAACACCAATGGTGTTCACCACTCATGTTTAATACCAATGGTGTTCACCACTCATGTTTAACACCAATGGTGTTCACCACTCATGTTTAACACCAATGGTCTTCACCACTCATGTTTAACACCAATGGTGTTCACCACTCATGTTTAACACCAATGGTGTTCACCACTCATGTTTAATACCAATGGTGTTCACCACTCATGTTTAATACCAATGGTCTTCACCACTCATGTTTAACACCAATGGTGTTCACCACTCATGTTTAACACCAATGGTGTTCACCACTCATGTTTAACACCAATGGTGTTCACCACTCATGTTTAACACCAATGGTGTTCACCACTCATGTTTAACACCAATGGTGTTCACCACTCATGTTTAATACCAATGGTGTTCACCACTCATGTTTAACACCAATGGTGTTCACCACTCATGTTTAACACCAATGGTCTTCACCACTCATGTTTAACACCAATGGTGTTCACCACTCATGTTTAACACCAATGGTGTTCACCACTCATGTTTAATACCAATGGTGTTCACCACTCATGTTTAACACCAATGGTGTTCACCACTCATGTTTAATACCAATGGTGTTCACCACTCATGTTTAACACCAATGGTGTTCACCACTCATGTTTAACACCAATGGTGTTCACCACTCATGTTTAACACCAATGGTGTTCACCACTCATGTTTAACACCAATGGTGTTCACCACTCATGTTTAATACCAATGGTGTTCACCACTCATGTTTAACACCAATGGTGTTCACCACTCATGTTTAACACCAATGGTGTTCACCACTCATGTTTAACACCAATGGTGTTCACCACTCATGTTTAACACCAATGGTGTTCACCACTCATGTTTAATACCAATGGTGTTCACCACTCATGTTTAATACCAATGGTGTTCACCACTCATGTTTAACACCAATGGTGTTCACCACTCATGTTTAATACCAATGGTGTTCACCACTCATGTTTAACACCAATGGTGTTCACCACTCATGTTTAACACCAATGGTGTTCACCACTCATGTTTAACACCAATGGTGTTCACCACTCATGTTTAATACCAATGGTGTTCACCACTCATGTTTAACACCAATGGTGTTCACCACTCATGTTTAATACCAATGGTGTTCACCACTCATGTTTAATACCAATGGTGTTCACCACTCATGTTTAATGCCAATGGTGTTCATCACTCATGTTTAATACCAATGGTCTTCACCACTCATGTTTAACACCAATGGTGTTCACCACTCATGTTTAATACCAATGGTGTTCACCACTCATGTTTAATACCAATGGTGTTCACCACTCATGTTTAATACCAATGGTGTTCACCACTCATGTTTAACACCAATGGTGTTCACCACTCATGTTTAATACCAATGGTGTTCACCACTCATGTTTAATACCAATGGTGTTCACCACTCATGTTTAACACCAATGGTGTTCACCACTCATGTTTAATACCAATGGTGTTCACCACTCATGTTTAATACCAATGGTGTTCACCACTCATGTTTAATACCAATGGTGTTCACCACTCATGTTTAACACCAATGGTGTTCACCACTCATGTTTAATACCAATGGTGTTCACCACTCATGTTTAATACCAATGGTGTTCACCACTCATGTTTAATACCAATGGTGTTCACCACTCATGTTTAACACCAATGGTGTTCACCACTCATGTTTAACACCAATGGTGTTCACCACTCATGTTTAACACCAATGTTGTTCACCACTCATGTTTAATACCAATGGTGTTCACCACTCATGTTTAACACCAATGGTGTTCACCACTCATGTTTAACACCAATGGTGTTCACCACTCATGTTTTCACCACGTTAATGTTCACCACGTTAATTGTTTATATGTCGGATAATGTTTTACAGCCTCGTCATTCTATTGTATTATGTTATTTAATATATTTGACATAAAAGGTCAGAGATAATTACAGACACCTGTACCCAAAAGGGCCTTGATGTCTTGTGATAGAGCACATACAATCCTTGAAAGGTAGTTTACTGGTAAACTTAGAAAGTTTCCACTAATATATCCTCCCTTCGCAATCCTAACACACCACAACACACCACACCATGCAGCTAGGCCACAGTTCAGCTCTGCTAAGAGGGACAGGAAGTGAACAAGTGAGGTCTCAGTTTCCACTCCTCCCAGGTGGGACACGGCTGTGTATCCTTGGCGCAGGGTGTTTAATCTGATGTACAGGTGGGTATAAACACAGAGCCTGAACCTGCCTGATCTCAGACCACATCTGGACCCTGATACTTCCTGTACATTCACACACAGGGACGTACATCCTGAGTCGTTTCCTTGGACGTGCCAGAAAACAGATCCAGAATGTGGTAGATAGCTGAACGTTTAGCTTGCCCTCACGCCAGACATTCCTCTTGACTGAGACATATTTGGCATTCATAAGGACTATAGTAATGCTTTTCTTTTAGATACATTGAATCACATGGTAATAATTCAACCATCGTTACGGCAGTGCATATACCTCTCTCTGTAATAAAGCATCACTGTAAATGACCAGCTTATAAGGTAGTACATGCATAATATAAATATGGAAAGCGACAGCATGACATGTAGCCTATACAGAAGATCAGAGGCTGGCTCACAAGGGGACAACATGACATGTAGCCTATACAGAAGATCAGAGGCTGGCTCACACGGGGACAACATGACATGTAGCCTATACAGAAGATCAGAGGCTGGCTCACACGGGGACAACATGACATGTAGCCTATACAGAAGATCAGAGGCTGGCTCACACGGGGACAACATGACATGTAGCCTATACAGAAGATCAGAGGCTGGCTCACAAGGGGACAGCATGACATGTAGCCTATACAGAAGATCAGAGGCTGGCTCACAAGGGGACAGCATGACATGTAGCCTATACAGAAGATCAGAGGCTGGCTCACAAGGGGACACAGAACAACACAAAAGGGTGTGAGTATTAGAATCAGGAAGAAAACAGGGCTAAGCACAAAAAAAGTGGGAAAGTGAATCTATGTGAATGTCACAGCTTCCAGGCAATTATCCAATAATATGCATAATATGTTGATATGTTGTTTGTACGGAGATGTAAAACTCGTTCAGGCATACAGAACAGTTTCTGGGCTAGAGACTGAATGGAAACGCCTTGCATAAAATTACATGTAAAAGCATTAGTAGCAGTAACACTAGTGTGGGGCAATTTGTCCCCCTCTTCCTCTCTCCTCGTGCTGGCAGAAGAGAGAGGAAGAGAGGGAGGGACAGGGGAGAGACCTTGCCCGCAGAAACCCCAGTCCACCATTGCTCCCTGCTACCCTCTCACTCTACTGACCAGCAAAGCCAGTGATTTATGAAGCTGGAGAGAGAGGGTTCACTCCATGGACTCCGGATGAAAAAAGGTGCTCTATGCCGGAGGCCGGGCCATTCATCAACATGTGTCACATTGTTTATCATACAGACTCAGCCTAGCATGGGCGCTCCAACCGGGCCCCGGCTTTGTCCTGCCCCCCCACAACAATCCACACCATGCAAACATTATTGAAAGATTGGAGGCCTCTCTTCACAAGGCTCTATTGCCTTTGGTCATGTGGAACAAAAGGGTAAAGAGAGAGAATCTGAAACATGTAATACGCTTTAAGGCTGTTGTGTTGAAGTGTCAGGAATCAGGCGGGTTACGGAGGTTAGGAGACTGGCTGAATGGTTAAGTCAATGTAAGGCTGAGCTTGGACTAAACTTGGCCTTAGTGTGTTGAAGCTCAGCTTGTAGAGCCAAGAGATGCAGGACAGTTTGCCCCCTGACTCCTTCCACCTGGGGCAACCTGGATTAGACGCACCTGCTGTTCATCGGTTTGCGAAGGAAATTTTGCTGTCTAAAGAGATAGCCTTGAATTGTACATCTTGTCTCATACAATAATTTGTTCCTGTAGGTTCTGGGTAGAGATTTGAGGGGGAGATGGGTCCCTAACAGGTTGTTCCCGACAAATTCTGTTTTGAATTCAAATAAAATTGTACCTACACACTGAAGAAGGCTGCAGAGCCTAAACGTCTGTGTGCGCTAATCCCTGATGCAGTGAAAATAATACAAAAGAAACCATGAAGTAAGCTTTATGCCCATCACACCATTTGTGTGTCTTCCACCAGTCCACCACTGGACTGCTGCCAGTACCATCATCTATCTACCCATCTATCTACAGCCCATAATGCCCTGCTCTGAGTGTGTGGGGCAGAGATCTAGGTCACTAAACCATTTGTACTACACCACAGGAGGTTGGTGGCACCTTAATTTGGGAGGACGGGCTCGTTGTAATGACTGGAATACGTGAAATGGTATCAAATACTTAAAATACATGGTTTCCAGGTGTTTGATGCCATTTGCTCTGTTCCGGTCATTATTATGAGCCGTCCTCCCCTCAGCCTCCTCTGTACTACACATATCCCAGTGATGTGTATGTGCTTGCACTAGTGTATGCGTCCGCGTGTGTCCGTGCGTGGAAACAAAAAGCAAACAGGCCAAATACAACCTTTACATTTCTGTGTGAATGTATTTAAATGTGGGTATTAGAAGCGTGCATGCCAGAGTGTGTACCATTATCTATCTTATAAAAGAAACAGAACATGGATCAGTCTAAGACCTGAATATACAGTATGTGCATGAAAGCATACAGTATATATACAAAAGTATGTGGACACCACTTCAAATCAGTGAATTCGGCTATTTCAGCCACACCGAGTTCCAAACTGCCTCTGGAAGCAACATCAGCACAATAACGGTTCGTCGGGATCTTCATGAAATGGATTTCCATGGCCGAGCAGCCACACACAATCCTAAGATCACCATGCGCAATGCCAAGTGTTGGCTGGAGTGCTGTAAAGGTCGCCTCCACTGGACTCTGAAGCAGTGGAAACGAGTTCTCTGGAGTGATGAATCACACTTCAACATCTGGGTTTGGAGGATGCCAGGAAAACACTACCTGCTCCAATCCACAGTGCCAACTGTAAAGTTTGGTGGAGGAGGAATATTGGTTTGGGGAGGGCCCTTTCCTGTTTCAGCATGAAAATTCCCCCGTGCACAAAGTGAAGTCCGTACAGAAATTGTTTGTCCAGATGGATGTGGAAGAACTTGACTGGCCTGCACAGAGCCCTGACCTCAACCCTATCGAACACCTTTGGGATGAATTGCAACGCTGACTGTGAGCCAAGCCTAATCGTCCTACATCAGTGCCCGACCTCACTAATGCTCTTGTGGCTGAATGGAAGCAAGTCCACGTAGCAATGTTCCAACATCTAGTGGAAAGCAGAAGAGTGGAGGCTGTCATAGCAGCAAAGGGGGATCAACTCCATATTAATGTCCATGATTTTGGTCATGTAGTGTATGTGGGTTCTATTACAGTTTTTCCCAACAGTTTCCTCACTAAAACTGGCCCATGAGGTACACTGACCCAAACCTGTAACTCATTTAGCAGAATCATACACCACATCTGCAATACTACTGGCACATGTTTTGCTTTACACTCAGATTGCAATTCTATAACAAACATTTGGCAAAACAGAACACACAATTCTCTAACTTTGGCACAACCTTCACAACTAAAATGTCTTGTGTGCAAATGAAAAGCAACACAGTTCAACAAGTTAAGCTCAATTACCATGTGCAAACACTAATTGCATAAATGTTCAATTTGAAATCAGACTTTTGGTATGGATAAAAAGACTTAGCAGAGAGAGGTGGAGGTAGAGGTGGAGGTAGAGATGGAGGTGGAGGTAGAGGTGGAGGTGGAGGTAGAGGTGGAGATAGAGGTAGAGGTGGAGATAGAGGTAGAGGTGGAGGTGGAGGTGGAGGTAGAGGTGGAGGTAGAGGTGGAGGTAGAGGTAGAGGTAGAGGTGGAGATAAGAGGTGGAGGTAGAGGTAGAGGTGGAGGTGGAGGTGGAGGTAGAGGTGGAGGAAGACCAAGAACAAGGAGAGTAATCTCTGATGAAATTTGGGCGACTGTGGTTGGACCATGTGGTCATCCATGGTTTGATCTTGAGAGAGGCTGGGCAGAGAGTACAGCCCAATCTGAGCTGCTTCACCGCAGCATCCATCATCCAGACGATCCAAAATGAGAATAGGTATGTACTGCAGACATTGGACCTCTCTACTACTTGACAGTAGTACAACATAACACACAGTAAAGACTGTAGATTCCAATACATACTGTAAACGGGAAACAAATTAAATGTTTCATGTATTACTGTATGTGTGAAATTGGGAGCTATACTATTTTGTAACATGTTTATCTTGTATACTGTATTACTGTGGTGTTTACTGTACTGTATGCTATTTTGTTTTTGTAGAACGGAAAGACGACCACCAAGTGGTGGTAGAGCATGTCTATTTACAAGACGAAAAGGAGGCTGCCATTGTGCAAATGGTAGTTGAAAATAATGCCATACGAATGCTGGAAATCCAACAATAGGTGATTGAAAACCCTGCCATCTTCCATAACATCAGAGTGAGTTCATCAACCACAACCCACATCCTTAACAAACACCATCTCCGGATGAAGCAAATCTACAGAGTCCCATTTGAAAGGAATTCCCAAAGAGTGAAGGATAAACAATACAGATATGTGCCAGTAAGTAATGTACTAGTAGAATACTCTTAAAACACTAGAGACTCATTGATGTTGCCAGTAAGTAATGTACTAGTAGAATACTCTTAAAACACTAGAGACTCATTGATGTTGCCAGTAAGTAATGTACTAGTAGTATACTCTTAAAACACTAGAGACTCATTGATGTTGCCAGTAAGTAATGTACTAGTAGTATACTCTTAAAACACTAGAGACTCATTGATGTGCCAGTAAGTAATGTACTAGTAGTATACTCTTAAAACACTAGAGACTCATTGATGTTGCCAGTAAGTAATGTACTAGTAGTATACTCTTAAAACACTAGAGACTCATTGATGTTGCCAGTAAGTAATGTACTAGTAGTATACTCTTAAAACACTAGAGACTCATTGATGTTGCCAGTAAGTAATGTACTAGTAGTATACTCTTAAAACACTAGAGACTCATTGATGTGCCAGTAAGTAATGTACTAGTAGTATACTCTTAAAACACTAGAGACTCATTGATGTTGCCAGTAAGTAATGTACTAGTAGTATACTCTTAAAACACTAGAGACTCATTGATGTTGCCAGTAAGTAATGTACTAGTAGTATACTCTTAAAACACTAGAGACTCATTGATGTTGTAAGTAATGTACTAGTAGTATACTCTTAAAACACTAGAGACTCATTGATGTTGCCAGTAAGTAATGTACTAGTAGTATACTCTTAAAACACTAGAGACTCATTGATGTTGCCAGTAAGTAATGTACTAGTAGTATACTCTTAAAACACTAGAGACTCATTGATGTTGCCAGTAAGTAATGTACTAGTAGTATACTCTTAAAACACTAGAGACTCATTGATGTTGCCAGTAAGTAATGTACTAGTAGTATACTCTTAAAACACTAGAGACTCATTGATGTTGCAAGGAAGTAATGTACTAGTAGTATACTCTTAAAACACTAGAGACTCATTGATGTTGCCAGTAAGTAATGTACTAGTAGTATACTCTTAAAACACTAGAGACTCATTGATGTTGCCAGTGAACTTTACTATACAGCAATTACAGTATTTATTGTCATTTCAGAGAATCATGGAGTTGGATGCAAGTCCCATCTCCCAGGAACATGTTCATAGATGAGCCTGGATTTAATTTAGCGAAGACGAGGAGGAGAGGAGTCCCATTTGAAAGGAATTCCCAAAGAGGAAGGAACATCATTGGCCAATGCGCCATCATTGAGGTACCTGGCCAGTGTGGGGGAAATGTCAACATATCTGCAGCTATGAGCCTCAGCGGGGTCCTCCACCGCCATGCCACTCTTGGACCATACAACACCTCCCATCTCCTTCATTTCCTGAACACCTTGCATGACAATCTTTTTCAGCCAGAGCAGAGAGGGCCAGGTGACTCTGAGCAGCAAATGTATGTTCTAATTTGGTACAACGGCGTGCTGCTCAGGTCTGAAACTGGTTCCATGACCATCCCAGGTTTATACATTTCTATTCTCTATCTCCATATTCCCTATTTCCCTATTTCTCAACCCCATTGTGGAGTTATTTTCAGCACGGCAGTTGAAGGTGTATGATCGCAAACCCCATGAACGTATGGCCCTTCTCCAGGCAATGGAGGAGGCCTGTGGTGACATTCCAGTCCTGTCAGGGGTGGATGCATTATGCCAGAAGATATTTCCCCCGCTGTCTGCCCAAGGAGGATACTGCCTGTGATGTTGATGAACATCTGTAGCACGGACCAAAACACAAAACATGACTGATTTTGTTTTCGCAATAGAGTATTTGTTTCTTGACTTGATTTTGATTTTACTGTATTTTCACAGTTTCTTTATCTATTCCGTACAATTGATTTAACATACAGTACTGTAGGTTTTTCTTCCTTTGCATCTGCAAAATATATTTACTGTATGTTTGCATTTTTACTGTGTGCTTACAGTTTGACATGTATTGAGTCATGTTGAATTATAAAACAAACATTTTTGTATTTGTGTTCCTTTCTTCTTTGAGTACACACAACCAATATACAGTATAATAACGAAATCTTAGTCTTTGCACTGAAATAGGTTCTGACTAGGTATCCCCCTTTCCAATCAAATCCAATCAAATGTTCTTAGTCACATGCGCCGAATACAACAGGTGTAGATTTGACTTAAAGCCCTTAACCGACAATGCAGTTTAAAAAAATACAAAAAAGTATAAGAAATAAAAGTAACAAGTAATTAAAGAGCAGCAGTAAAATAACAGTAGCGAGACTATATACATGGGGTACCGGTACAGAGTCAATGTGCGGGGGCACCGGTTAGTTGAGGTAATTGAGGTGATATGTACATGTAGGTAGAGTTATTAAAGTGACTATGCATAGATAATAACAGAGAGTGTCAGCGTCATAAAAGAGGGGGTGGGGGGCAATGCAAATAGTCTGGGAAGCCATTTGATTAGCTGTTCAGGAGTCTTATGGCTTGGGGGTAGAAGCTGTTTTAGAAGCCTCTTGGACCTAGACTTGGTATTCCAGTACCGCTGCTGTGCGGAAGCAGAGTAAACAGTCTATGACTAGGATGGCTGGAGTCTTTGACAATTTTCAGGGCCTTCCTCTGACATAGAGGTCCTGGATGGGAGGAAGCTTGGCCCCTCACTACCCTCTGTAGTACCTTGCGGTCGGAGGCCGAGCAGTTGCCATACCAGGCAGTGATGCAACCATGCTCTCGATGGTGCAGCTGTAAAACCTTGAGGATCTGTAGACCCATGCCAAATATTTTCAGTCTCTTGAGGGAGAATAGGTTTTGTCGTGCCTTCTTCACCACTGTCTTGGTGTGCTTGGACCATGTTAGTTTGTTGATGATGTGGACACAAAGGAACTTGAAGCTCTCAACCTGCTCCGCTACAGCCCCATCGATGAGAATGGGGGCGTGCTCGGTCCTCTTTTTCCTGTAGTCCACACTCATCTCCTTTGTCTTGTTCACGGTGAGGGACAGGTTGTTGTCCTGGCACCACACGGCCAGGTCTCTGACCTCATTCCTATAGGCTGTCTAGTTGTTGTCGGTGATCAGGCCTACCACTGTTGTGTCATCGACAAACTTAATAATGGTATGGAGTCATGCCTGGCCGTGCAGTCATGAGTGAACAGGGAGTACAGGAGGGGACTGAGCACACACCCCTGAGGGGCCCCTGTGTTGAGGAACAGCTTGCGCATCTGTTGTTACCTCCCCTTACCACCTGGGGGGCGGCCCGTCAGGAAGTCCAGGATCCAGTTGCAGAGGGAGGTGTTTAGTCCCATGGTCCTTAGCTAATCGATGCACTTTGAGGCACTATGGTGTTGAACTCTGAGCTGTAGAATAGCTTTCTCTCATAGGTGTTCCTTTTGTCCAGGTGGGAAAAGGCATTGTGGAGTGCAATAGAGGTGGCATCATCTGTGGATCTGTTAGGGCGGTATGCAAATTGGAGTGGGTCTAGGGTTTCTGGGATAATGGTGTTGATGTGAGCCATGACCAGCCTTTCAAAGCACTTCATGGCTACAGATGTGAGTGCTACGGGTCGGTAGTCATTTAGGCAGGTTACCTTAGTGTTCTTGGGCACAGGGACTATGGTGGTCTGCTTAAAACATGCTGGTATTACAGACTCGGACAGAGAGAGGTTGAAAATGTCAGTGAAGACACTTGCCAGTTGGTCAGCGCATGCTTGCAGTACATGTCCTGGTAATCCGTCTGGCCCTGCAGTCTTGTGAATGTTGCCCTGTTTAAAGGTCTTGCTCACATCGACTGCGGAGAGCGTGATCACACAGTCATCCAGAACAGCTGGTGCTCTCATGTATGTTTCAGTGTTATTTGTCTCGAAGCGAGCATAGAAGTAGTTAAGCTCCTATTCCCTGATAGTAGTGTTTTGAATAGGTCACATCAGTATAATCTCAGTTGTCACTAAATTAGATTCATTTGATGTGTGTGTGTTTGTCATTTGTAGGCAGAGTTTCATTTTGAGCAGGGAGTACATGATTTTGATTCCTGTGTTTCATTCTGAGCAGGGAGTACATGATTTTGATTCCTGTGTTTCATTCTGAGCAGGGAGTACATGATTTTGATTCCTGTGTTTCATGTTGAGCAGGGAGTACATGATTTTGATTGCTGTGTTTCATGTTGAGCAGGGAGTACATGATTTTGATTGCTGTGTTTCATGTTGAGCAGGGAGTACATGATTTTGATTGCTGTGTTTCATGTTGAGCAGGGAGTACATGATTTTGATTCCTGTGTTTCATTTTGAGCAGGGAGTACATGATTTTGATTCCTGTGTTTCATTTTGCAAGATGTCTGTGAGATTTGGGGAAATTGGCGGTTTTGTGTTTAGAGTTTTGAGTACCTGAGATTTAGTTTCTGAAAACATATGTTAACTATTGGGAAAGACTGTAAAAGACTAATACAATTTGCGAGACAGTTTGCTTGAATGTGTCCACAGAGAGAGAGAGAGAGAGAGAGAGAGAGAGAGAGAGAAGAGAGAGGTGGAGGGAAAGCTAGAGAGAACGAGCGAGAGAGAACAAGAGAGGAGACATGGGAAGAAAGAGAAAGATAAAGAGACAGAAGAAAGAAATACATTGAGAGAAACAGAGAGAGAGAGTGAGAGAGATCATGAGAGTGGGAGAGAGAGGGAGAGAGAGAGAGAAGAGAGAGAGAGAGAGATCATGAGAGTGGGAGAGATCATGAGAGTGGGAGAGAGAGAGAGAGAAGAGCGAGAGAGTGAAAGAGACTTTTACTTTTTGTCTTTCTTTAATGATACATCCTCATTTCTTAAAACCTCACCACCACCACCCCCCATCCCCCTTAAACAATAAATGTCCCCGGTGCTGCATACTCACCTTGCACTCTACCCCACGATACAAAACAACATCACAATAACCAAAACCTCACAACTTCTACAACCGTATATCCAGCCCATCTTCCCCAGCTGTACAGACGGCATTCCCGACACAGCATATCTCCTGAAATATCTCCACACTTTTTTATCATTTTATAGAACTCAATATGAGTAATAGTGTGGAGATATTTCAGGAGATATGCTGTGTCGGGAATGCCGTTTGGCGCGCCGAGAACATCCCATTAGATAATAGTAAAGAGTCTGTTATCCCCCCACCTTTGACCCTGCTCCTGCTTGTTAGCCAAATAGCCAACTTAGCCTGATCAGACAAACAATTCAACACACATTTGGCCTTTTCCTTATTTGAATACCTGTACCCCATTATAAACATCCCGACAGTAAACTCCACTCCCAACCTCTCACACAGACATTCCAACAGAGACATTAATGGTATTAACCTGATGCACACAGAAAACACATGATGCACTGTTTCACTCATGACACAGAAAGGACACCCCTGTCCAACTCCCGGGTCAACCTATGCCAACCAGCGTTTAGTGGTCAGGGTTCCATGTCGAACACTCCACTGGAGGTCCCCTGGCCTCTTTGGTACTGGGAGTTTGTAGAGCCCCCTCCATCTAAAACCCACCATACTCTCCGCCCTACATAGCCCCTGCCACTGATGTGCCTTCACTTCTATTAGACTCCTAATCTTCCTCACCTTAATGCAGAGGTTGTAGAGGGCTTTACCTCCCACACCCTCAAACTCCCCCAGGCTAGGAGTCCCAACAAGTCCTCCAGACCTCCTTGCTAGTCCCCAGTCTCCTGTCACCTGCAGTGGCGAAACATTGGTGGCCCTCCCCCTTTGGCCGCTCAAACACCCCCTTACCGGCTCAGACAGTGCCTCCTAGACCTCCTCCAGGAATCTCTCCAGCAGCCTAAGAGATGTTAGTCCTGTTTGTTTTGCAAGGACTTCCGGGGATTTCTATCCCCCTCCCCCAGCAGTCGCAGGTCACCAAGCCTTAGTAAACCCGCTGCCATCAGTCGCTTCTGCAGGGTGGCCGACTGAACCGATCTCAAAAGGATGGCTGGATTATAGGAGACAGGCTCCTCCCACACCCACAGCCCAGGCTCCATACCCCCTTGTCATGTTGGCCTTTGCAGCAGCCAGGCCCTCAACACAGTAGAGAGAAAATCAGAGAGACCTGCTGTACTCTGCCTCTCCAAAACTATTTTTTGTTCAATTTAACTAGGCAAGTCAGTTAAGAACAAATTCTTATTTACAATGACCGTTAACCGTGGGTTAACTGCTTGCTCAGGGACAGAACGACAGATTTTTACTGTCAGCTCGGGAATTTGATCCAGCAACCTTTCGGTTACTGGCCCAACGCACTAACCACTAGGCTACCTGCCACCCCAAGAACAGCTGCCGGTCCAACCCGAATCTGCCAGCTGTCCTCAGCAGTGCGCATGCTGGTTCCCTCCAGCCAACATCAGTATGGTACAGCAGTCTCTTTTATTTTATTTTTTTATTTTACCTTTATTTAACCAGGCAAGTCAGTTAAGAACAAATTCTTATTTTCAATGACGGCCTAGGAACAGTGGGTTAACTGCCTGTTCAGGGGCAGAACGACAGATTTGTACCTTGTCAGTTCGGGGGTTTGAACTTGCAACCTTCCGGTTACTTGTCCAACGCTCTAACCACTAGGCTACCCTGCCGCCTTTAGTCAGAACGCAGCCACCCTGCTCTCCAGTTCCACCAGGCCCTGTCCTCCTTCATGGATGGTCATGTACAACACTGCTGCCTTCAGCCAGTGATGGCCTGACCAGAAAAAATCCACCAACTTGGTTGCAGAGCAGACAAGCAGACCGGGGGGGGGGGGGGGGTTGAGAACAGCCAGTTTATGCCACAGGGAGGATGCCGCCAGGTTTTTGATTATCAGCACCCTCCCTCTATATGACACTTGGGACAGGAGCCACCTCTACCTGGCCAGTCTTGCACCACTTCCTGACCCACCTCTCCGAGCCCAGGTACTCCCCCAAAATGTTAAGCCCTTCACAACCCCACTGCCAACCCCCTGGAAGCAGAGGGGGGGGCCCTATCCCTCCATGCCCCACATAACAGACGAAGCTCGTAGCTGACAAAGCTCCCTCGTACACCTTCAGACTAGTCTCTAGTGCATATCCTACCCATCCCTGACCATCACGTCATCTGCATACGCCGACACTGCTATGCCTGTCAACACACTCCCTGCAGTCTCCTGCATAGGAGGCCCAAAACAGTTTCAATGGCTAGTGTTTATAACTACCCCGATAGAGGGTATCCTGTCTAATGCCCCGTCTCACCCAGACTGGCCTACTGAGTCCCCCACCCACCTTGACCATACATGACGCCCCAGCATCCAACATCTTCACGCAAGCCAAAAACATTTCCCCAAACCCAAACACAGACATCCCATTAAAGAGATACTCATGGTCCACTCTATCAAAAGACCAGTCCAAAGTTCACATTAGAAACTCTTGACAAGTCCAACATGTCCCTGATGAAGAACAAGTTTTCCATGATTGAGCGTCCCAGTACACAATATGTCCGGTCCTTGTGTACTATAGTCCAGATGGGAGTTCAGTCTGTTAGCGAGGACCTTGGTAAATATCTTGTAGTCCGCACAGAGCAATGCCACAGGCCTCCAGTACTTAAGTTCACACAAGTCCCCTTTTTTGGGCAGGAGAGTCAGAGCCGCCCGACGGCAGCTCATTGGCAACTCTCGTACCCCGACGCACTCAAGCAACACGCAAAAGAAGTCCAGTCCAATTATTCCCCAGAATGTTTTATAAATCTCCACTCGGAGTCCATCGACCCCCGGTGCACGGCCGGGTTATGGCCTCTGCCAGTTCATGGTACAAAAGGGGAATGTCCATTTCATTCCTCTGTGCCAGAGAGAGCTTAGGGAGTTCTGCAAACAAAACCTGAGCACACATAGGATCACACAGTTCTGCCCTATACAATTCAGTATAAAACTCCACAGTCCGCTCACACATCTCCCCCACCACAGAGGTCCCCCGCTCATCAGACAGCCGCAGACAATGCATTCCCTTGGCTTCACCACTCTGTCTTTCCAAACCAAAGAAGAAGGAGCTGGGAGCATCCATCTCCTTAAGCATGGAGAATCTAGGTCTTACAAGAGCTCCCTTTGCTTTAACCTGGAAAAAACTGCCCAGCTCCTTACGTAATTCAGCTAAATTGGCCTGGAGGCCTACATTGCCTTGCCCCACCAGCTCTACCTACACTTTATTGATACTACACTCAAGTTCCCCCAATACTCTCCTAGGATGAGAGAGCTGTATACTGTTGACAGAAAGCAGAATTTAGACTTTTCCCACATCCCACCATTGACTCAGCGACTCATACTCCTCTCTTCGCTGCCCCCATCTTTCCCAAAAAGTATAGAAACCAGAGCAAAAAGTGGCATCTTGTAAGAGCTTTACATTAAACTTCCAATAGGATGCCTGCCAAGGCCCTGGTGAAATAGACAGCCGAGCCATGGTTATGTGATGAGCCGAAAAGCCCACCGGGAGAATGGTAGCGCCCAACAGCCTATTGCTCTGATTTCTGGACATCTTGTCTGGCTGCACTCACCCTAGCTCCAAAGACCTTCACCCATTTCTACTGTCTTCTGTTGGGATGTCTAGTTCTCCAAACATCCACTAGGTCAAACTGATTAATGATATCCCTTAACACCTCCACTGAGCCTGAATGAGGCTCCTCCCCATTTATATCTTTCGTAAAATCCATTGTTCAGTTTCCAGTCCCCGCCGACCACCAGTGTCTCCTCAGCCGCTACCTGTGAGAGCTCCTGTCTAATACACGTCTCTCCTTGTGTTAGGCACATGCACATTTATAAAGGCAAAACTCCTGTTGTTCATTTCTGCAGTTGACCCGTACACACCTCCTTTGAGGAGTTCTTCCAGACAGCCCCGGTGCAAAAAGGACTGCCACCCCTGCACTAACATTTGTTCCATTGCACACTTGCCCTTTTCCCCCAAACGACTTCATTCATCACATCTCCTGCAGAAACAATTACTTTCTTTTGTTTTACATATTCACCCAAAAGACTCCTCTTTCCTGCTTTTCTGGCACCATTTATAGGCTAGGGTCCTTTTTTCTCAATTTCCGCCTGACTGACGTGACCAAAGTAAACTGTCTGTTACTCAGGCCCAGAAGCCAGGATTTGCATATATTTGGTATCACTGGAAATAAAACAATTTGAAGTTTGTAGAAATGTTAAAATAATGTATGAGACTATAACACAATTGATATGGTAGTCGAAAATCCAAAGAAAAACCAACCTATTTTTTATTTTGAGATCCCCATGCTCTTTCAATGGAAAGCTATGGGTCCTATGCAATTCCAGCTCCCAGATTGCAATTCCTATAGCTTCCACTGGATGTCAACAGTCTTTGTTCAAGGCTTCAGGCTGGTTCTTCCAAAACGAGGAAGAATTTTGAGTTACCGGGATTCACAGTTGGAAATCAGTCTGGGGGCGCGCGATGAAGAGGACGCACACTTGCTAATTTTACTTTTCATTGAACATACTTCCTTCCGTATGAAATATTATAGGTTAATTACATTTTAGGGTACATGAGGATTAAACATAGTTTGACTTGTTTTAACAAAGTTTAGCGGTAGCATTTTGGATTCCTTTGTCTGCATGTTGAACGAGTGGATTACTGAAATCGATTATGCCAACTAAACAGACCTTTTGGGATATAAAGAAGGATTTTATGTAACAAAACAACCATGCATGTTGTAGCTGGGACCCTTGGGATTGCAAACAGATGAAGATTTTCAAAAAGTAAGTGATTATTTAATCGCTATTTGTGATTTTATGAAGCCTGTGCTGGTTGAAAAATATGTTGATGTAGGGCGCCGTCCTCAAACAATCGCATGGTATGCTTTCGCTGTAAAATCCATTGTAAATCAGACAATGCAGTTAGATTAACAATAGTTTAAGCTTTTAACCGATATAAGTGTGTTCATAAATGTTTAATATTATGATTATTTATTTGAATTGCGCGGCCTCCAATTTCACCGGATGTTGTCGACAGGTTTCCCGCTGATTCGACGCCTAGCCCTAAGAAGTTTTAAGCAAGCCTAACCCGAAGAGTCTCCATAACAAGTGGGAGAAAAGCCAGCAAAGAAAGAGACCAATAGCAAAGCTCAAAAATCCCCAGTTCCACATAAAAACGATTCAGCATCTGAAGGTAGACCGTTACACACGGTTTTGACCCACTTCCTCAACCTAAAACGTTTCCTGGGTGAGAGGACACCATGCCACTCATTTTTCATAGCATGTTGTACTGATCTTACAAACTTTCCAGGATCGCAAAAAAAAAGCTTCAAGATGAACCTTTTTCCTTTTAGTCTCATTCAGGAACCTTGACAGTTCCCTCACCGGGTACTTTGACTCCTCTGTCAGCTCTGAACCCATTGAGGAAGAGTCTGAAAAGAAAGCCTCCTCATCGCCCTCTTCCTCAGACTCACCTTCCTCCTCATTTCCATCTCCCATCCTGACCAGCTGCCCTTCCTCTCTAGTCCGGGTCTCCCCCCCAGCACAAGGCAAAGGTTCCTAAGTGCCTTTGACAACACCAGCCTCTCCCCTCCCACCTCCTTTCATCTTTGCCTTTCTCCTCTCCCGCTTGACACCCTCCTCCACCACCCCTCGTCACTTGCCCTTCCCCACTATACTCTGCTCCTCCACTAGCATAACCTGACTAGGCCCAGCCTCATCTACACCACTACCCATAGCATGACTAGGCCCAGCCTCATCTACATCACCATCCATAGCACGACTAGACCCAGCCTTATCTACACCACCATCCATAGCACGACTAGACCCAGCCTCATCGACACCACCATCCATAACCTGACTAAGACCAGCCTCATCTACACCACCATCCATAGCACGACTAGACCCAGCTTCATCGACACCACCATCCATAACATGACTAGACCCAGCCTCATCTACACCACCATCCATAGCATGACTAGACCCAGCCTCATCTACACCACCATCCATAACCTGACTAAGACCAGCCTCATCTACACCACCATCCATAGCACAACTAGGACCAGCCTCATCTACACCACCGTCTATAGCATGACTAGACCCAGCCTCATCTACACCACCATCCATAACATGACTAGACCCAGCCTCATCTACACCACCATCCATAGCATGACTAGACCCAGCCTCATCTACACCACCATCCATAGCATGACTAGACCCAGCCTCATCTACACCACCATCTATAGCATGACTAGACCCAGCCTAATCTACACCACCATCCATAGCATGACTAGATCCAGCCTCTGCTGCCTGCATCTCATGGCCACCTGCACGTTAACCTCGATTTCCCCCACTGGTGCTGGTAACTTCACCTCGTCTATGGTCTTTATGTGGGCACGCAAAGCTCTTATGACCCAAATCCCCACACTCAAAGCACCGTAGACTGCCTGTGCTGGAAAACTCTGCATAGAGCCCCTCCCCATGCCTCACTTTAAAATGCACATTTAACTGTTGCTCATTGTTATTCAGAAACATGAACACTTGCCCCAGAACAAAACTACATGCTTAACGGCATCTGCCTGAAAACCTGCCGGCAGTATACGAAAACCGTTAGCAAGCTTACCAAACTGACTCAGCTCTTTCTGAGATATGATCATCTGTAATATACACAGGCAGATTCGCCACCCTAGTTGAAGGAACTGAAAGAGGAGAAATCAGCACCAGCACATTCCTTAAAAATATTCCACTAGCAATCAGCCTACCCACCAAATGTACTCATCGCCCACACCACACCGTTCAAAACCCCAGGAAAGTAAAACTCTGTCCTCTTTGTTCCTAACTTTGAAAAAAAAGTGGGTACTGCTAAACTAACCCTCGAAAAATTGAAAGAAAACACCCAGGACTACAAAACACTCTCAGCCTGCACTGAGAGAGAGAAGGAGAGAGAGAGAGACAGAGAGACAGGGAGAGCAAGAGAGAGACAGAGAAGGAGAAAGAGAGCAAGACAGAAAGTGCAAGAGAGAGATAGCAAGAGAGAGAGATGAAAAGAGGGAGGGAGTGTGTCTCCCTGCCTGATCACAGAGCCCCTCTGTCTGTCACAGACCTACATCCACAGATATTACAAGTTCTTCTCTCTTTTCTTCATCCTTCTTACTCTTCTCCCCCCTTTGAA
The DNA here is from genome assembly GCF_034236695.1 of Oncorhynchus nerka. NCBI lineage: Eukaryota > Metazoa > Chordata > Actinopteri > Salmoniformes > Salmonidae > Oncorhynchus > Oncorhynchus nerka. The sequence goes on from NC_088414.1 coordinate 35,328,539, forward strand.
AAATCACAGGCCGGCTCTCAACCAAACAATAACAGCAGGAAGGAGGAGGAGGAGTAGGTGGAGGAGGAGGAGGAGGGGGAGAAGGTGGAGGTGGAGGAGGAGGAGGAAAAGGAGGGGGAGGACGAGGAGGATAACGGGGGTGTTTGGGGTGGATTATATTCCAGACACATTAATAAAATATGGTCACAGGCCAGGTGCGGCTGAATTTCTTTAAAAGTGCCTGGGGGTATATTTTATCTGTCTCAAGGCGGTAGTATGTGCTGTGCATTAGATCTTACCATCTGCCGGTTCCCGGACCCACAGTACAGCAGCAGGCACACAAACTGTCACCATACACACACACACACAGCCACGCAAACATGCAAACACACACTGAAACATGCTGACACACACGCTGTGTTGGCCCGTGATAAAATGTTTGTGTGTGTGTGTGTGTGTGTGTTTGCGTGCGTCGGGCCGCTGAGATACACACCCTGACCACCAGCACTTCGTTCCCAGTCTAGTATATGAGCGCTTCGTAGATGTTCAATTAAGGCCCTAATTAAGTGATTAATTAAGACGGACTGTCCATGACGCTGATAGAGAGTGGTTCCAATGAGATGAAGAATGGGTGTACATTTTCACAATGAGCTCGTCTGGATGTGCTTGTGAAGGTGGCCTCTGTTACTGATGTAGCTGGGATGCTTTCACAGTGATCAGGAGATGACTGTGTTCATCCACAGTACTGTTACAGTGACTAAATACAGAACAGGAGCTCATCTCCAAAAGAGGCCCTCAAGGGAATGTCTTTGACACATGTATTTAGTGTAAGACACATCCTGTTTGTACCAAACATGCACACACACGCACGCACACACACGCACGCACACACACGCACGACGCACACACATGCACACACACACACATGCACGCACACACACCCACGCACACACGCACGCACACACACGCACGACGCACACACACGCACGCACACACACGCACAACGCACACACACGCACGCACACACACATGCACGCACGCACACACACCCACGCACACACATGCACGCACACACACCCACGCACACACACGCACGCACACACACGCACGACGCACACACACGCACGCACACACACGCATGACGCACACACACGCACACACACACACACACACGCACACACACGCACGCACGCACACGCACGATGCACGCACACACACGCACGACACACGCACACACACGCACGACGCACGCACGCACACACACGACGCACACACGCACACACACGCACGACGCACGCACGCACACACATGACGCACACATGCACACACACGCACGACGCACGCACACACACGCACGACGCACGCACGCACACACACGCACGACGCACACACGCACACACACGCTCGACGCACGCACGCACACACACGCTCGACGCACGCACGCACACACACACACACACAAACACACAGGCCTCTTTTGGCCTGAACTCACAGGAGATCACTTCCCCCCCGTTAGCCAGCCCCCCTCTGAGGTGTCTACCTGGGCCTCCCTCCAGCCTAATTCTCCCTGATAGAGATGGATGCTTGGGGGTTACTGTGCCAAGTTACTAATAATAGGAACTTGTTGCATAACAAGGAGGGCTTTATAAAACCTGGTAACACTAACCACGATAACAAGGAGGGCTTTATCAAACCTGGTAACACTAACCACGATAACAAGGAGGGCTTTATCAAACCTGGTAACACTAACCACGATAACAAGGAGGGCTTTATCAAACCTGGTAACACTAACCACGATAACAAGGAGGGCTTTATGAAGCCTGGTAACACTAACCACGATAACAAGGAGGGCTTTATCAAACCTGGTAACACTAACCACGATAACAAGGAGGGCTTTATCAAGCCTGGTAACACTAACCACGATAACAAGGAGGGCTTTATCAAACCTGGTAACACAACCACGATAACAAGGAGGGCTTTATCAAGCCTGGTAACACAACCACGATAACAAGGAGGGCTCTCTCTCTCTCACACACACACACACACACACACACACACACACACACACACACACACACACACACATACACAAACAAACAAGCATACACATACCTTTCTCTTTGAACATGTTTTTCATGTTGATTCCAGCCGGTCTGTCCCCAAGGTCTCCATCAACAGGATTCATCACTACACAAACAAACAGTTAAGTCAGTGAACAACATGTTTATATGCAGATGTCCGTCTTGGCCTGTTTATACAGTTTATTTATTTACAAACAACGGTCTAGAGAGAAAGTGGGAGAGTGAGAGAGAGAGAGGGACAGAGAGAGAGGGACAGAGGGATAGAGAGAGACAGGCATACAGAGAGAGAGAGAGATAGAGAGGAGGAGAGGCAGAGAGAGAGAGAGAGAGATAGAGAGGAGGAGAGGCAGAGAGATACAGAGAGATATAGAAGGAGGAGAGGCAGAGAGACAGAGAGAGAGACAGAGAGAGATATAGAGAGGAGGAGAGGCAGAGAGACAGAGAGACAGCGAGAGGCAGAGAGACAGAGAGAGATATAGAAGGAGGAGAGGCAGAGAGACAGGGAGACAGAGAGAGGCAGAGAGACAGGGAGACAGAGAGAGATATAGAAGGAGGAGAGGCAGAGAGACAGCGAGACACAGAGAGATATAGAAGGAGGAGAGACAGAGAGACAGAGAGACACAGAGAAATATAGGAGGAGAGGCAGAGAGACAGAGAGACACAGAGAGATATAGAGACAGAGAGATATAGAGAGGAGAGGCAGAGAGACAGAGATATAGAAGGAGGAGAGGCAGGGAGACAGAGACACAGGCATATAGAGAGACACAGATAGATATAGAAAGAGGAGAGGCAGAGAGACAGAGAGACACAGAGAGATATAGAAGGAGGAGAGGCAGAGAGACAGAGAGACACAGAGAGATATAGAGAGGAGGAGAGGCAGAGAGACAGAGAGAGACAGAGAGATATAGAAGGAGGAAAGGCAGAGAGACAGAGAGACACAGAGAGATATAGAAGGAGGATAGGCAGAGAGGCAGAGAGACAGGCATACAGAGAAACACACAGAGAGATATAGAAGGAGGAGAGGCAGAGAGACAGAGAGACACAGAGAGATATAGAGAGGAGGAGAGGCAGAGAGACAGAGAGAGACAGAGAGATATAGAAGGAGGAAAGGCAGAGAGACAGAGAGACACAGAGAGATATAGAAGGAGGATAGGCAGAGAGACAGGCATACATAGAGACACAGAGAGATATAGAAGGGGGAGATGCAGAGAGACAGAGACACAGGCATATAGAGAGACACAGATAGATATAGAAAGAGGAGAGGCAGAGAGACAGAGAGACACAGAGAGATATAGAAGGAGGAGAGGCAGAGAGACAGAGAGACACAGAGAGATATAGAGAGGAGGAGAGGCAGAGAGACAGAGAGAGACAGAGAGATATAGAAGGAGGAAAGGCAGAGAGACAGAGAGACACAGAGAGATATAGAAGGAGGATAGGCAGAGAGGCAGAGAGACAGGCATACAGAGAAACACACAGAGAGATATAGAAGGAGGAGAGGCAGAGAGACAGAGAGACACAGAGAGATATAGAGAGGAGGAGAGGCAGAGAGACAGAGATATATAGAAGGAGGAGAGGCAGAGAGACAGAGAGATATAGAAGGAGGAGAGGCAGAGAGACAGAGAGACACAGAGAGGTATAGAACGAGGAGAGGCAGAGACACAGAGAGATATAGAAGGAGGAGAGGCAGAGAGACAGAGAGACACAGAGAGGTATAGAACGAGGAGAGGCAGAGACACAGAGAGACAGCGAGAGATATAGAAGGAGGAGAGGCAGAGAGACAGAGAGACAGGCATACAGAGAGACACAGAGAGATATAGAAGGAGGAGAGGAGGAGAGGCAGAGAGACAGGCATACAGAGAGACACAGAGAGATATAGAAGGAGGAGAGGCGGAGAGACAGAGAGACAGAGAGACAGGCATACAGAGAGACACAGAGAGATATAGAAGGAGGAGAGGAGGAGAGGCAGAGAGACAGGCATACAGAGAGACACAGAGAGATATAGAAGGAGGAGAGGCAGAGAGACAGAGAGACACAGAGAGATATAGAGAGGAGGAGAGGTAGAGAGACATGAGAAAGAAAGATATGCTTGTGTCTCACCCAGGCGGTCGGGGGTGTGTTGGTGCGGGGCGGGAGAGCTGGAGGCACTGCTGCTGGGGTGTGAGGAAGGCTGGGAGCCCGGGCGAGGACCTTCCTCCATGGAGGGGGCTGGAGAAGGGCTGTCCTGGACACACTCCTGCCACAGAGACCGTGGGTCAGACTGATAAAGAGTTAATTCAGTAAAGTCACACACTCACACACACACATTTATAAACAGACACACACACACATTTATAAACAAATACACACATAGCTAGCTATTACACATGTGGACACCTCACATCTGCTGGTTCCTCGTCCCTAACACTCCTAATGTCAGACAATCCAAATGGAGATTAAGCCCTCTCTCCTCCCCTCTTCTCTCCTCTCCTCTCTTCTCCTCTCCTCTCTTCTCCCCTCTCTCCACTCCCCTCTCCTCTTCCCTCTCTCCTACCATCCTCTCCTCTCCCCTCTCCCCTTCCCTCTCTCCTCCCATCCTCTCCTCTTCCCTCTCCTTCCCTCTTCTCCTCTCCCCTCTCTCCTTACCTCTCTCCCCTCTCTCCCCTCTTCCCCCTCTCCTCTTCTCTGATATCTATGTAGGGTAAGGCAAACAGGCCAGGTTGAGGGGGATGCTGGAAAAGTAAACAGCACCAGACGCTGCAATCTCCCTCTGCCATCTGCAATCCGGGTGGTACTATTTAAATAGAGGTGATCTACGGCCTGCCCTAGCAGCCCCCCCAGAAAACTATGATTCTGTGGGCAGGACACAAAAAATAGATGCCCCTCTGGAGCAGGTCACTAGAGGAAGGGTGCTATGTCTGAGAAGTGAGTTGAATAGTCTGTGTTAGTGTCTCATTGAAAACAAATATACTACATTTATGTAGAAATTAAATCAGTTAATAGCAAAGCAGTAGGATATTCAAAAATGTTCAGAAAATATGTGTAATGTCGGTCTCTCTGTGTGTCTGTCTCTCTGGTTGTCTGTCTCTCTGGGTGTCTGTCTCTCTGGGTGTCTGTCTCTCTGGGCGTCTGTCTCTCTGGGCGTCTGTCTCTCTGGGCGTCTGTCTCTCTGGACGTCTGTCTCTCTGGGCGTCTGTCTCTCTGGGTGTCTGTCTCTCTGGGCGTCTGTCTCTCTGGGCGTCTGTCTGTCTGTGTGTCTGTCTCTCTGTGTGTCTGTCTCTCTGGGCGTCTGTCTCTCTGGGCGTCTGTCTCTCTGTGTGTCTGTCTCTCTGGGTGTCTGTCTCTCTGGGTGTCTGTCTCTCTGGGCGTCTGTCTCTCTGGGCGTCTGTCTCTCTGGGCGTCTGTCTCTCTGGACGTCTGTCTCTCTGGGCGTCTGTCTCTCTGGGTGTCTGTCTCTCTGGGCGTCTGTCTCTCTGGGCGTCTGTCTGTCTGTGTGTCTGTCTCTCTGTGTGTCTGTCTCTCTGGGCGTCTGTCTCTCTGGGCGTCTGTCTCTCTGTGTGTCTGTCTCTCTGGGTGTCTGTCTCTCTGGGTGTCTGTCTCTCTGGGCGTCTGTCTCTCTGGGCGTCTGTCTCTCTGGGCGTCTGTCTCTCTGGGCATCTGTCTCTCTGGGCGTCTGTCTCTCTGTGTGTCTGTCTCTCTGGGTGTCTGTTTCTCTGTGTGTATGTCTCTGTGTGTATTTGTGTAAATGCTATTTCCCCTGGCTGTCTCTGACATGAGCCGTGAGTCTCAGTGACAAACACTACCCTAGCAGTCTGCCAACCCCCTTGGTAGGAAACGTCTACCCATCCTCTCTGTTCTGGCCTCGTGGGGAGATGGAAGGAATGAATCTAATGTCGATATTAACATACTTTCCTATGTGGAATTATACTCATTACTAGTCTCTAGAGCTGAATTATAGCCCTCTTCAACAGTGCTAATATGATAGCCACAGACTAACATCCCATTTTAAGGGGGATGAAAGTCTCTCACATCTGTACAACCTGTTATAATAGCACTAGTGGTGTAGTGAGCATTGTTGAAATACATTCACAGATGGGTGGTATGAATGAGGAATAAACCATAAGTATATGGCTTAAAGCCGACAGGTAATGTGACGGTCTTTGTATTCAGAGTGTTGGGTGAATTGCTACAGCGGCTTCGCAAAACAATGAGAATATCTCTAAAAGATGAAGCATGTGTGAGCATGTGAGTCCTTTTTCTTACCTTGATGACAGACGCTCCTCCTCTGGATAAGGGGCTGTGCATCTGAGCTGCGGCGGCCATGTTGGCGATGGTGTTCAGGTGGTTCATCTGGTTCATTGCCATGGCAACAGACGCAGGCGGCAGGCCGACGGGCAGCAGGGGGTGGGGCATCATCATGAAGGGTAGGTCCAGTCCTGCAGACAGAAAGAGTGAGAGGGAATGAGAGAGAAAGGGTGAGTCAGAGAGAGAGAGAGGGTGAGGGAGAGAGAGAGAGAGCGAGAGAGAGGGTGAGAGAGGGTGAGGGAGAGAGAGAGAGAGGGTGAGGGAGAGAGAGAGAGAGCGAGAGAGAGGGTGAGAGAGGGTGAGGGAGAGAGAGAGCGAGAGAGAGAGAGGGTGAGGGAGAGAGGGAGAGAGAGGGAGGGTGAGAGAGAGAGAGAGAGAGAGAGAGAGAGAGAGAGAACGGAGGGTGAGGAAGAGAGAGAGAGAGGGAGAGAGGAAGAGAGATGGTGAGGGAGAAAGAGAGTGAGAGAGAGAGAGAAAGGGAGGGTGAGAGAGGGAGAAGGAGGGTGAGGGAGAAAAGAGAGAGAGAGAGAGAGATAGGGAGAGAGAGAGAGAGAGGGTGAGGGAGGGAGAGACAGAGAGAGAGAGACACAGAGAGATAGAGAGTGAGAGGGTGAGGTTGAGGGAGGAAGAGAGAGAGGGAGGGTGAGAGAGAGAGAGCAGGGTGAGGAAGAGAGAGAGAGTGACAGAGGGAGAGCGGAAGAGAGAGAGAGAGAGAGAGAGAGAGAGAGACAGAGAGAGAGTGGGAGAGAGAGATATGGTGAGGGAGAGAAAGAGAAAGGGGGGAGAGAAAAAAGGTGAGGGAAAGAGAGAGAGAAATAGAAAGATCAACAATACAACCTTACAGTGAAATGCTTACTTACAGGCTCTAACCAATAGTGCAAAAAAGGTATTAGGTGAAAAATAGGTAAGTAAAGAAAAAAACAACAGTAAAAAAGACAGTGAAAAACAGTAGCGAGGCTATATACAGTAGAGAGGCTATATACAGTAGCGAGGCTATATACAGTAGCGAGGCTATATACAGTAGAGAGGCTATACAGTAGCGAGGCTATATACAGTAATGAGGCTATATACAGTAGCGAGGCTATATACAGTGGAGAGGCTATACAGTAGCGAAGCTACATACAGGCACCGGTTAGTCAGGCGGATTGAGGTAGTATGTACATGTAGATATGGTTAAAGTGACTATGTATATATGATGAACAGAGAGTAGCAGTAGTGTAAATGAGGGGTTGGCGGGTGGTGGGTGGCGGGACACAATGCAGATAGCCTGGTTAGCCAATGTGGGGGAGCACTGGTTGGTCGGCCCAATTGAGGTAGTATGTACATATGAACACTGAATGTACAGTTAAAGTGACTTTGCATATATGGGTTTGGGTGAGAGTATTCTTAAATTGGATTATTAATAGACACCAGTGGATTATTAATAGTCACCAGTGGATTATTAATAGACACCAGTAGATTATTAATAGACATCAGTGGATTATTAATAGACACCAGTAGATTATTAATAGATACCGGTAGATTATTAATAGACACCAGTGGATTATTAATAGACACCAGTAGATTATTCATAGACACCAGTGGATTATTAATAGACACCAGTAGATTATTAATAGATACCGGTAGATTATTAATAGACACCAGTGGATTATTAATAGACACCAGTGGATTATTAATAGACACCAGTGGATTATTAATAGACATCAGTAGATTATTAATAGACACCAGCATATTATTAATAGATACCGGTAGATTATTAATAGACATCAGTGGATTATTAATAGATACCAGTCAATTATTAATAGACATCCCAGTAGATTATTAAAAGACATCCCAGTAAGATTAAGACTAGACACCAGTGTATTATTAATAGACACCAGTAGATTATTAACAGACACCCCAGTAGATTATTAATAGACACCAGTGGATTATTAATAGATACCAGTAGATTATTAATAGACACCAGTAGATTATTAAAAGACATCCCAGTAAGATTAAGACTAGACACCAGTGGATTATTAATAGATACCGGTGGATTATTAATAGACACCAGTAGATTATTAATATACACCAGTAGATTATTAATAGACACCAGTGGATTATTAATAGATACCAGTAGATTATTAATAGACATCCCAGTAGATTATTAAAAGACATCCCAGTAAGATTAAGACTAGACACCAGTGTATTATTAATACACACCAGTAGATTATTAATAGACACCAGTAGATTATTAATAGACACCAGTAGATTATTAATAGACACCCCAGTAGATTATTAATAGACACCAGTAGATTATTAATAGACCCCAGTAGATAAAGAATTAACACCAGTAGATTATTAATAGAAACCCCTGTAGATTAGTAATAGACACACCAGTGGATTATTAATAGACACCCATAGATTATTAATAAACAGCCCTGCACACCCACAGCAACTTGCCCAAGCCTCCCCATTTCTCTTTCACCCAAATCCAGATAGCTGATGTTCTGAAAGAGCTGCAAAATCTGGACCCCTACAAATCAGCTGGACTAGACAATCTGGACCCTCTCTTTCTAAAATTATCCGCCAAAATTGTTGCAACCTCTATTACTAGCCTGTTCAACCTCTCTTTCGTATCGTCTGAGATCCCCAAAGATTGGAAAGCTGCCGCGGTCATCCCCCTCTTCAAAGGGGGAGACACTCTAGACCCAAACTCCTACAGACCTATATCTATCCTACCCTGCCTTTCTAAGGTCTTCGAAAGCCAAGTTAACAAACAGATCAACGACAATTTTGAATCCCACCTTATCCTTCTCCGCTATGCAATCTGGTTTCCGAGCTGGTCATGAGTGCACCTCAGCCACGCTCAAGGTCCTAAACAATATCATAACCGCGATCGATAAGAGACAATACTGTGCAGCCGGATTCATCGACCTGGCCAAGGCTTTTGTCTCTGTCAATCACCACATTCTTATCGGCAGACTCAACAGCCTTGGTTTCTCAAATGACTGCCTCGCCTGGTTCACCTCCTACTTCTCAGACAGAGTTCAGTGTGTCAAATCAGAGGGCCTGTTGCCCGAACCCCTGGCAGTCTCTATGGGGGTGCCACAGGGTTCAATTCTGGGGCCGACAGTCTTCTCTGTATACATCAATGATTTCGCTCTTGCTGCTGGTGAGTCTCTGATCCACCTCTACGCAGACGACACCATTTTGTATACTTCTGGCCCTCCCTTGGACACTGTGTTAACAGACCTCCAGACGAACTTCAATGCAACACAACTCTCCTTCTGTGGCCTCCAACTGCTCTTAAATGCAAGTAAAACTAAATGCATGTTCTTCAACCGATCGCTGCCCACACCTGCCCGCCCGTCCAGCATCACTACTCTGGACGGTTCTGACATAGAATATACCTAGGTGTGTGGTTAGACTGTAAACTCTCCTTCCAGACTCACATTAAGCATCACCAATCCAAAATTAAATCTAGAATCGGCTTCCTATTTCACAACAAAGCCTCCTTCACTCATGCTGCCAAACATACCCTGGTAAAACTGACCATCCTACCAATCCTTGACTTCGGCGATGTAATTTACAAAATAGCCTCCCACACTCTACTCAGCAAATTGGATGCAGTCTATTACAGTGCCATCCGTTTGTCACCAAAGCCCCATATACTACCCACCACTGCGACCTGTAATCTCTCGTTGGCTGGCCCTCGCTTCATATCTGTCGCCAAACCCACAGGCTCCAGGTCATCTATAAGTCTTTGCTAGGTAAAGCCCCGCCTTATCTCAGCTCACTGGTCAACATAGCAGCACCCACCCGTAGCACCCACTTCAGCAGGTATATCTCACTGTTCACCCCCAAAGCCAATTCCTCCTTTAGCTGCCTTTCCTTACAGTTCTCTGCTGCCAATGACTGGTACGAACTGCAAAAATCTCTGAAGCTGGAGACTCATATCTCCCTCACTAACTTTAAGCACCAGCTGCCAGAGCAGCTCACAGATCACTGTACCTGTACATAACCAATCTGTAAATAGCACATCCAACTACCTCATCCCCATACTGTTATTTATTTTATTTATTTTGCTCCTTTGCACCCCAGTATCTCTACTTGCACACTCATCTTCTGCACATCTATCACTCCAGTGTTTAATTGCTATATTGTAATTATTTCACCACTATGGTCAATTTATTGCCTTACCTCCCTTATCCTACCTCATTTGCACACACTGTACATATACTTTGTATTGTATTATTGACTGTATGTTTGTTTACTCCATGTGCATCTCTGTGTTGTTGTTTTTGTCACACTGCTTTGCTTTATCTTGGCCAGGTTGCAGTTGTAAATGAGAACTTGTTCTCAACTAGCCTACCTGGCTAAATAAAGGTGAAATAACATTTACTAATAGACACCAGTAGATTATTAATAGACACACCATGGATGTTTAACTTTTTCATGCACCGTAAATTAAGGCACATTAGATATCTTTGTATCACTTTAACCATAGCATAGACACGTGACCATACAGGGGTTGGTGACAGACTGAGGGAGACATGTGGAGAGAGGGGAAGGAGGGAGGCTGTGTGTGTGTGTGTGTGTGTGTGTGTGTGTGTGTGTGTGTGTGTGTGTGTGTGCATGCGTGCGTGTTTGCGTGTTTGTGTGTGTGTGTGCATGCGTGCGTGTTTGCGTGTGTGTGTGTGTGTGTGTGTGTGTGTGTGTGTGCGTGTGTACATTATGTGTGTATTTGTGTTTGTGTGTGTGACTCACGGTTGGCCAGTATGTGGTTCTGCTGCAGGGAGTTGAGTTGGGAGCTGGACAGGCCGTGCTGCCCTGACAGGCCTGCGTGACCCAGGCTGTGGGCAGCACCAGAGGAGGGGGGAGACTGGAGCTTCTCTTTGTCCCATGAGGACTCGCTGCCGCCTGGGGACACATACAGGGGCGACATGGGGAGCGGAGGGGAGGGAGGTGAGTGGGGGAGGCCACCTACACAACAGCTCAGTTCAGCATCACACATCACAATGACATGAGTCTAGGGTGGCCAGGGAAAGCACTGCCCTGCCTATGTAAATAGTCTGTCAACAACTACTGTAATGTAAACAACTACTGTAATGTAAACAACTAATGCAATGCAAATGACTACTGTAATGTAAATGACTACTGTAAATCCCTGTGAGATCGCCATTACATTCAGGTTCTGATACACCTGAGATATGGTACTGTATGGTGCTGTATGATACTGTAATGTGCTATATGGTGCTGTATGGTACTGAATGGTGCTGTATGGTGCTGAATGGTGCTGTATGGTGCTATATGGTGCTGAATGGTGCTGAATGGTGCTGATTGGTGCTGAATGATACTGTATTGTGCTTTTTGGTACTGTATGGTACTGTATGGTGCTGTATGATGCTGCATTCTGCTGTATGGTACTGTATGGTGCTGTATGATGCTGCATTCTGCTGTATGGTACTGTATGACACGGTAGAGAACACCTGCTGTGACACACATGGTGGTGGGCCTTATTACAGTGAGCACTACAGACAGACAGACAGACAGACAGACAGACAGACAGACAGACAGACAGACAGACAGGCAGGCAGGCAGGCAGGCAGGCAGACAGACAGACAGGCAGGTAGAAAGGCAAGCAGACAGACAGGCAGAAAGGTAGGTAGACAGACAGGCAGGTAAACAGACAGGCAGGCAGGCAGACAGACAGACAGGCAGGTAGACAGACAGGCAGGCAGGCAGACAGGCAGACAGACAGGTAGATAGGCAGGCAGGCAGGCAGACAGGCAGACAGGCAGTTAGATAGGTAGACAGGCAGGCAGACAGGCAGACAGGCAGTTAGATAGGTAGACAGGCAGGCAGACAGACAGGTAGATAGGCAGGCAGCCAGACAGGCAGACAGGCAGTTAGATAGGTAGACAGGCAGGCAGACAGACAGGCAGGTAGACAGGCAGGCAGACAGGCAGACAGGCAGTTAGATAGGTAGACAGGCAGGCAGACAGACAGGCAGGTAGACAGACAGGCATGCAGGCAGGCAGACAGACAGGCAGTTAGATAGGTAGACAGGCAGGCAGACAGACAGGCAGGTAGACAGACAGGCATGCAGGCATGCAGACAGGCAGTTAGATAGGTAGACAGGCAGGCAGACAGACAGGCAGGTAGACAGACAGGCAGGCAGACAGACAGTTAGATAGGTAGACAGGCAGGCAGACAGACAGGCAGGTAGACAGGCAGGCAGACAGACAGGCAGGTAGACAGGCAGTTAGATAGGTAGACAGGCAGGCAGACAGACAGGCAGGTAGACAGGCAGACAGGCAGACAGGCAGTTAGATAGGTTGACAGGCAGGCAGACAGGCAGATAGGCAGTTAGATAGGTAGACAGGCAGGCAGACAGACAGGCAGGTAGACAGACAGGCATGCAGGCAGGCAGACAGGCAGTTAGATAGGTAGACAGGCAGGCAGACAGACAGACAGGCAGTTAGATAGGTAGACAGGCAGGCAGACAGGCAGTTAGATAGGTAGACAGGCAGGCAGACAGACAGGCAGGTAGACAGACAGGCATGCAGGCAGGCAGACAGACAGGCAGGTAGATAGGCATGCAGGCAGGCAGACAGGCAGTTAGATAGGTAGACAGGCAGGCAGACAGACAGGCAGGTAGACAGATAGGCATGCAGGCAGGCCATCCATTAGAACAAGGCAGAACGTGGCACAGGAAATCACCTATTTCCTGTCTACTCTCAGCTCCAGGCCATTATAAGGTTAACCCATTCCAGTCAATGTTATTCACGGCTGAGGGTCTCGTATACATGAATAAATCAATAGAATGAAATGTAATGGAGGCCTAATCTCTAGGAGACATACAAATACTTCAATAGAATAATGAAGGGAGAAAATCTAAACGAGAGGAATCGAAATCATTGTATAATTCTACCTAATAAGTAACTGAAGTCCTCTGAGTAAAATAACAGATGGTGTTTTTGCAACAGATTGCAGTGTGTGCCTCTTTTAACAATAATGCAAATGAAATTCTTCCTCTGTAGAATTCCCTTCTTGTCAGTGGGGAGCCATTTGGATGAGAGAAAAAAACAAGCAGCTAAACTAATGGCCGAGGCCAACACCTCACGGCAGGGTCAATCAGGAGCATGTGATCATAGGAGAGAGAGAGCATTGGTTAAAGCCTGCCAGTGGGTTTGAACATGAGCATCCTACTGCCTATGAAGTATATTTGGAGATATTTGTATAATGTATAGTATTTGTAAAAGGATGAAACATAAGACGGAGAGGAGGATGTCTGGGAGGATTGATGAAAACACGTTGGATATTAACTCTATACTGATGTCGTTATGAATGGTTTCATCATGTGTATACCCTTCATCTAAGTTATCCAATATTCTAAAACAGCACTGGAGAAGTTATACGATGCCAGTGATCCTAAAAGTGATGAAAGACCTTTTCAAACCAAAGACGAGAGCACTGAACGACAAAAATAAAGGCTTAGCGATGAATGTCTTCGAATCTGAGTAGTTCCAGGATTTTGGAGAGAATGGGGTCTGAAGGGCAGAGAGGAGAGCCAGGTCTCAGGAGAGCCGTGGTCTATCCCTCAGCACAGGTCTACAGAGAGCAGCTCACCCGGAGTGGAGCCTCCTTCTCCTAATGTCCTATGTTGGAAAGAGAATGTGTGCATCACAGTGCATCTCCTTAGCCCCTCACTGACAGAAAATGTGTGCATCACAGTGCATCTCCTTAGCCCCTCACTGACAGAGAATGTGTCCATCACAGTGCATCTCCTTAGCCCCTCACTGACAGAGAATGTGTCCATCACAGTGCATCTCCTTAGCCCCTCACTGACAGAGAATGTGTGCATCACAGTGCATCTCCTTAGCCCCTCACTGACAGAGAATGTGTCCATCACAGTGCATCTCCTTAGCCCCTCACTGACAGAGAATGTGTCCATCACAGTGCATCTCCTTAGCCCCTCACTGACAGAGAATGTGTCCATCACAGTGCATCTCCTTAGCCCCTCACTGACAGAGAATGTGTCCATCACAGTGCATCTCCTTAGCCTCTCACTGACAGAGAATGTGTCCATCACAGTGCATCTCCTTAGCCTCTCACTGACAGAGAATGTGTCCATCACAGTGCATCTCCTTAGCCCCTCACTGACAGAGAATGTGTCCATCACAGTGCATCTCCTTAGCCCCTCACTGACAGAGAATGTGTCCATCACAGTGCATCTCCTTAGCCCCTCACTGACAGAGAATGTGTCCATCACAGTGCATCTCCTTAGCCCCTCACTGACAGAGAATGTGTGCATTACAGTGCATCTCCTTAGCCTCTCACTGACAGAGAATGTGTCCATCACAGTGCATCTCCTTAGCCCCTCATTGACAGAGAATGTGTCCATCACAGTGCATCTCCTTAGCCCCTCACTGACAGAGAATGTGTCCATCACAGTGCATCTCCTTAGCCCCTCACTGACAGAGAATGTGTGCATCACAGTGCATTTCCTTAGCCCCTCACTGACAGAGAATGTGTCCATCACAGTGCATCTCCTTAGCCCCTCACTGACAGAGAATGTGTCCATCACAGTGCATCTCCTTAGCCCCTCACTGACAGAGAATGTGTCCATCACAGTGCATCTCCTTAGCCCCTCACTGACAGAGAATGTGTCCATCACAGTGCATCTCCTTAGCCCCTCACTGACAGAGAATGTGTCCATCACAGTGCATCTCCTTAGCCCCTCACTGACAGAGAATGTGTGCATCACAGTGCATCTCCTTAGCCCCTCACTGACAGAGAATGTGTCCATCACAGTGCATCTCCTTAGCCCCTCACTGACAGAGAATGTGTCCATCACAGTGCATCTCCTTAGCCCCTCACTGACAGAGAATGTGTCCATCACAGTGCATCTCCTTAGCCCCTCACTGACAGAGAATGTGTGCATCACAGTGCATCTCCTTAGCCCCTCACTGACAGAGAATGTGTCCATCACAGTGCATCTCCTTAGCCCCTCACTGACAGAGAATGTGTCCATCACAGTGCATCTCCTTAGCTCCTCACTGACAGAGAATGTGTCCATCACAGTGCATCTCCTTAGCCCCTCACTGACAGAGAATGTGTCCATCACAGTGCATCTCCTTAGCCCCTCACTGACAGAGAATGTGTCCATCACAGTGCATCTCCTTAGCCCCTCACTGACAGAGAATGTGTCCATCACAGTGCATCTCCTTAGCCCCTCACTGACAGAGAATGTGTCCATCACAGTGCATCTCCTTAGCCCCTCACTGACAGAGAATGTGTCCATCACAGTGCATCTCCTTAGCCCCTCACTGACAGAAAATGTGTCCATCACAGTGCATCT
The DNA here is from genome assembly GCF_034236695.1 of Oncorhynchus nerka. Classification (NCBI taxonomy): domain Eukaryota; kingdom Metazoa; phylum Chordata; class Actinopteri; order Salmoniformes; family Salmonidae; genus Oncorhynchus; species Oncorhynchus nerka. The sequence goes on from NC_088414.1 coordinate 35,344,226, forward strand.
CCTTAGCCCCTCACTGACAGAGAATGTGTCCATCACAGTGCATCTCCTTAGCCTCTCACTGACAGAGAATGTGTCCATCACAGTGCATCTCCTTAGCCCCTCACTGACAGAGAATGTGTGTGCATCACAGTGCATCTCCTTAGCCCCTCACTGACAGAGAATGTGTCCATCACAGTGCATCTCCTTAGCCCCTCACTGACAGAGAATGTGTCCATCACAGTGCATCTCCTTAGCTCCTCACTGACAGAGAATGTGTCCATCACAGTGCATCTCCTTAGCCCCTCACTGACAGAGAATGTGTCCATCACAGTGCATCTCCTTAGCCCCTCACTGACAGAGAATGTGTCCATCACAGTGCATCTCCTTATCCCCTCACTGACAGAGAATGTGTCCATCACAGTGCATCTCCTTAGCCCCTCACTGACAGAGAATGTGTCCATCACAGTGCATCTCCTTAGCCCCTCACTGACAGAGAATGTGTCCATCACAGTGCATCTCCTTAGCCCCTCACTGACAGAAAATGTGTCCATCACAGTGCATCTCCTTAGCCCCTCACTGACAGAGAATGTGTCCATCACAGTGCATCTCCTTAGCCTCTCACTGACAGAGAATGTGTCCATCACAGTGCATCTCCTTAGCCCCTCACTGACAGAGAATGTGTCCATCACAGTGCATCTCCTTAGCCCCTCACTGACAGAGAATGTGGCCATCACAGTGCATCTCCTTAGCCCCTCACTGACAGAGAATGTGTCCATCACAGTGCATCTCCTTAGCCCCTCACTGACAGAGAATGTGTCCATCACAGTGCATCTCCTTAGCCCCTCACTGACAGAGAATGTGTGCATCACAGTGCATCTCCTTAGCCCCTCACTGACAGAGAATGTGTCCATCACAGTGCATCTCCTTAGCCCCTCACTGACAGAGAATGTGTGTGCATCACAGTGCATCTCCTTAGCCCCTCACTGACAGAGAATATGTCCATCACAGTGCATCTCCTTAGCACCTTACTGACAGAGAATGTGTCCATCACAGAGCATCTCCTTAGCCCCTCACTGACAGAGAATGTGTCCATCACAGTGCATCTCCTTAGCCCCTCACTGACAGAGAATGTGTCCATCACAGTGCATCTCCTTAGCCCCTCACTGACAGAGAATGTGTCCATCACAGTGCATCTCCTTAGCCCCTCACTGACAGAGAATGTGTCCATCACAGTGCATCTCCTTAGCCCCTCACTGACAGAGAATGTGTCCATCACAGTGCATCTCCTTAGCCCCTCACTGACAGAGAATGTGTCCATCACAGTGCATCTCCTTAGCCCCTCACTGACAGAGAATGTGTCCATCACAGTGCATCTCCTTAGCCCCTCACTGACAGAGAATGTGTCCATCACAGTGCATCTCCTTAGCCTCTCACTGACAGAGAATGTGTCCATCACAGTGCATCTCCTTAGCCCCTCACTGACAGAGAATGTGTGTGCATCACAGTGCATCTCCTTAGCCCCTCACTGACAGAGAATGTGTCCATCACAGTGCATCTCCTTAGCCCCTCACTGACAGAGAATGTGTGTGCATCACAGTGCATCTCCTTAGCCCCTCACTGACAGAGAATGTGTCCATCACAGTGCATCTCCTTAGCACCTTACTGACAGAGAATGTGTCCATCACAGAGCATCTCCTTAGCCCCTCACTGACAGAGAATGTGTCCATCACAGTGCATCTCCTTAGCCCCTCACTGACAGAGAATGTGTCCATCACAGTGCATCTCCTTAGCCCCTCACTGACAGAGAATGTGTCCATCACAGTGCATCTCCTTAGCCCCTCACTGACAGAGAATGTGTCCATCACAGTGCATCTCCTTAGCCCCTCACTGACAGAGAATGTGTCCATCACAGTGCATCTCCTTAGCCCCTCACTGACAGAGAATGTGTCCATCACAGTGCATCTCCTTAGCCCCTCACTGACAGAGAATGTGTCCATCACAGTGCATCTCCTTAGCCCCTCACTGACAGAGAATGTGTCCATCACAGTGCATCTCCTTAGCCTCTCACTGACAGAGAATGTGTCCATCACAGTGCATCTCCTTAGCCCCTCACTGACAGAGAATGTGTGTGCATCACAGTGCATCTCCTTAGCCCCTCACTGACAGAGAATGTGTCCATCACAGTGCATCTCCTTAGCCCCTCACTGACAGAGCTGGTTAACAGGATGCTTCAAAACGCCATGTGTAATTACACCACTAGCTCCTACATTACACTACACTGGACCCTAGTCCCCACTCCTCTCCTCTCCCTCCCTTCCATAACCCAAACCTACACTAAACTACACTGGACCCTAGACCCGACTCCTCTCCCTCCCTTCCATAACCCAAACCTACACTAAACTAAACTACACTGGACCCTAGACCCCACTCCTCTTCCCCTCCTCTCCTCTCCCTTCCATAACCCAAACCTACACTACACTACACTGGACCCTAGACCCGACTCCTCTCCCTCCTCTCCCTCCCTTCCATAACCCAAACCTACACTAAACTAAACTACAACTGGACCCTAGACCCCACTCCTCTCCTCTCCTCTCCCTTCCATAACCCAAACCTACACTAAACTAAACTACAACTGGACCCTAGACCCCACTCCTCTCCTCTCCCTTCCATAACCCAAACCTACACTAAACTAAACTACAACTGGACCCTAGACCCCACTCCTCTCCTCTCCTCTCCCTTCCATAACCCAAACCTACACTAAACTAAACTACAACTGGACCCTAGACCCCACTCCTCTCCTCTCCCTTCCATAACCCAAACCTACACTAAACTACACTGGACCCTAGACCCCACTCCTCTCCCTCCTTTCCATAACCCAAACCTACACTAAACTACACTGGACCCCAGACCCCACTCCTCTCCCTCCTCTCCCTCCCTTCCATAACCAAAACCTACACTAAACTACACTGGACCCTAGACCCCACTCCTCTCCCTTCCATAACACTCTCTCCATCTTAGCCATCTCTCTCTATCTTTCATATATTTTTCTCTCTCTCTCTCTCTCTCTTTCTGTCTTTCTTTCTTTCTTTCTTTCTTTCTTTCTTTCTTTCTTTCCAGCTCTTTCTCTGTTATTTGGTCTATATCTACCTTCCTAATATTGAGTTGCACCCCCCCACACTTTTGCTCTCAGAACAACCTCAATTTATCGGGGCATGGACTCGTCAAGGTGTTGAAAGCATTCCACAGGGATGCTGGACCATGTTGACTCCAATGTTTCCCACAGTTGTGTCAAGTGGCTGGATATCTTTGGGTGGTGGACCATTCTTGATACACACGGGAAAGTGTTGAGCGTGGAAAAACCCAGCAGAGTAGCAGTTCTTGGCAAACTCTAACCGGTGCCCCTGTGACCTACTACCATACCCGTTCAAAGGCACTTCAATATTTTGTCTTTCCCATGTACCTTCTGAATGGCACACATACATACACATATTCTTCTATCATATATCATCCTGTCTGATATCCTTCTGTCAGATATCATCCTGTCTGATATCCTTCTGTCGGATATCCTCCTGTCTGATATTCTTCTATCATATATCATCCTGTCTGATATCCTTCTGTCAGATATCATGCTGTCTGATATCATCCTGTCTGATATCCTTCTGTCAGATATCATCCTGTCTGATATTCTTCTATCACATATCCTCCTGTCTGATATCCTTCTGTCAGATATCATCCTGTCTGATATCCTTCTGTCAGATATCATCCTGTCTGATATCCTTCTGTCAGATATCATCCTGTCTGATATCCTTCTGTCAGATATCATCCTATCTGATATCCTCCTGTCTGATATTCTTCTATCACATATCCTCCTGTCTGATATCTTTCTATCAGATATCCTCCTGTCTGATATTCTTCTATCAGATATCCTCCTGTCTGATATTCTTCTATCAGATACCCTCCTGTCTGATATCCTTCTGTCAGATATCATCCTGTCTGATATCATCCTGTCTGATATCATCATGTCAGATATCATCCTGCCTGATATCCTTCTGTCAGATATCATCCTGTCTGATATCATCCTGTCTGATATCATCATGTCAGATATCATCCTGCCTGATATCCTCCTGTCTGATACCCTCCTGTCTGATATTCTTCTATCAGATATCATCATGTCTGACAGACAGACAGACAGACAGACAGACAGACAGACAGACAGACAGACAGACAGACAGACAGACAGACAGACAGACAGACAGAGAATTAAGTTGTTAAGTTAATGATGGCCCTTCCTATGTGAGTTGCTCAATATTAATTGAGGTGATTGAATTTACAGGGTTATTTCTTAATGCTAATCATATTACTAGCAGCTGACGAAGAGGTCAAACAACTCATTCCCTTCTTCAAAGAAACCATTACTGTTCACCAGGTTGGGTACAGAGGAGATGATCTGTGTTTTACTGGACCACCTTTCATACTGCACAGGAGAGGATGCGCACGCACATTCACACACATACACACTCACACACTCACGCACTCACGCACATTCACACACATACACACTCACACACTCACGCACATTCACACACATACACACTCACACACTCACGCACATTCACACACTCACACACTCACGCACGCACACACACACTCACGCACGCACGCACGCACACACACACACACTCACGCACATTCACACACACACACTCACGCACATTCACACACACTCACACTCACACACACACACACTCACACACACACACACTCACACACTCACGCACGCACACACACACGCACACGCACACACTCACTCACTCACACATGCACACACTCACGCACGCACGCACACACGCACACATGGACACACACACACACACTATCCGGGAGCACAATAACAGCTTGTAGCGGGTGTGAGCAGAGGGCGGCACGCTGGCACTCTGTTTGTCATATTTCTTGTGGGCCTCGCCATCTGCCGGGGTGGCATTTTCATGGCTGTTTACCCTGACTCCCGCCAAGGAATCATCTGCCACAGCATAATGCCGTCCGCGAAAAAGACGGGGATTAAGTTGGTAATGCAACTGAGACTATTGCTAATTTGGTGTAATTGGGAAGAAATGAAGATAAATGAGGCAGAGGAAGGCAAGGCAATCAGTGAAGCAGGCAGTACAGCTGTGCTTTTGGCCAATTTCCCCCCTCCGGCCCCCCGCGCTCAACCAGGTACATGCAAATCCACACTAATGACAAATATGCTAGCCCCTACCCCAGCACTAGCCCAGCACTAGCCCAGCACTACCCCAGCACTACCCCTGCACTACCCCAGCACTACCCCACCACTACCCCTGCACTACCCCAGCACTACCCCAGCACTACCCCTGCACTACCCCAACACTACCCCACCACTACCCCAGCACTAGCACCCCTGCACTACCCCAACACTACCCCTGCACTACCCCACCACTACCCCAGCACTACCCCAGCACTACCCCACTACTGGCACACTACCCCAACACTACCCCACCACTACCCCAGCACTACCCCAACACTACCCCACCACTACCCCAGCACTACTACCCCTGCACTACCCCTGCACTACCCCAGCACTACCCCCCCTGCACTACCCCCCTGCACTCACCCCAGCACTACCCCAGCACTACCCCTGCACTACCCCTGCACTACCCCCCAGCACTACCCCATCCCCAGCACTACCCCAGCACTACACCCAGCACTGCACTACCCCTGCACTACCCCAGCACTACCCCTGCACTACCCCAGCACTACCCCAGCACTACCCCAGCACTACCCCCTACCCCAGCACTACCCCAACACTACCCCCCAGCACTACCCCAGCACTACCCCTGCACTACCCCACTGCACTACCCCAGCACTACCCCAGCACTACCCCAGCACTACCCCTGCAGTACCCCAGCACTACCCCAGCACTACCCCATCACTACCCCATCACTACCCCAGCACTACCCCTGCACTACCCCTGCACTACCCCAGCACTACCCCATCACTACCCCTCACTACCCCAGCACTACCCCAGCACTACCCCAGCCCCAGCACTACCCCAGCACTACCCCAACACTACCCCAACACTACCCCAACACTACCCCAACACTACCCCATCACTACCCCAGCACTACCCCAACACTACCCCATCACTACCCCCCAGCACTACCCCAACACTACTACCCCCCAACACTACCCCAACACTACCCCAACACTACCCCAACACTACCCCATCACTACCCCAGCACTACCCCAGCACTACCCCAACACTACCCCAACACTACCCCATCACTACCCCAGCACTACCCCATCACTACCCCATCACTACCCCAGCACTACCCCAACACTACCCCAACACTACCCCAACACTACCCCATCACTACCCCAGCACTACCCCAACACTACCCCAACACTGCAGCTCTGTGGCAAAGTCTAGACTCCCAATCCCAGTTTGATTCATTGTCACCTGAGACTGAGAAGAGCGTCGGCCTTAAACAATCTCCTCCATTTCACTCTTCTAAATAATAACCTTAATAGGATAAATAATAATATTTCTAGACCATCACATGAATTAAAAATAAGGAAATAGTGTATATAATGCCAATCTGAGACCAATAAAAAGCTAGTTCAAGTTGTAGCATCAGGCAGGTTTACAGTAGTTATTTTATTTAACTAGGCAAGTCAGTTAAGAACAAATTCTTATTTTCAAAGACAGCCTAGGAACAGTGGGTTAACTGCCTATTCAGGGGCAGAACGACAAATTTGTGCCTTTTCAGGTCAGGGATTTGAACTTGCAACCTTCAGGTTATTAGTCCAACGCTCTAACCACTAGGCTACCCGGCCGCCCTGATTAAGAGGCTGCCGGCTAAGATTGACATTTATTTCCCTCCCCTCTAACAGTGACATTTAGGTGATTGGGGGGTTTGTGAGAATGGCAGTGTGTTTTAGGCTTTCTGTGGGGTGCCCGTCGTGCTCCCTGTGTCCTCTAGGGCTGTGCCAGGCACTCCCCTGGCCTGCTCACTCTGCCAGATGTCCCTAAGACTACACCCCCGGGCCCCAACCCAATGCCAACCTCAACCCTCGATAGAGGAGACCCTCGTAGTCCTCAGTATAACTGTCGTTCATCACACACCCACTATGGATCCATATGTCAAAATGTACTGCTGTTGTTTGTGTTCACACTGTAATACTTTTTAAAGGCAGGCGATATGAATGCTAAACACTGACAAGTCTTAAAAAGCCTTTTCAAAACCTGCTTAAACAAAACCTGCCCAATTTGGCAGGGAAATCGAATAACTAATTCAGCCTCGCAAATGGTGCATGTACAGTATATTACAGCAGAAACACCACAGTACCTAATGTAATACACTGAACCTAATGTAATACACTGTACCTAATGTAATACACTGTACCTAATGTAATACACTGTACCTAATGTAATACACTGTACATAATGTAATACACTGTACCTAATTTAATACACTGTACCTAATGTAATACACTGTACCTAATGTAATACACTGTACATAATGTAATACACTGTACCTAATGTAATACACTGTACCTAATGTAATACACTGTACCTAATGTAATACACTGTAGCAGTAACAACACAGTACCTAATGTAATACACTGTAGCAGTAACAACACTGTACCTAATGTAATACACTGCACCTAATGTAATACACTGTAGCAGTAACAACACTGTACCTAATGTAATACACTGTAGCAGTAACAACACTGTACCTAATGTAATACACTGTACCTAATGTAATACACTGTACCTAATGTAATACAGTGTAGCAGTAACAACACTGTACCTAATGTAATACACGGTAGCAGTAACAACACTGTACCTAATGTAATACACTGTAGCAGTAACAACACTGCACCTAATGTAATACACTGTACCTAATGTAATACACTGTACCTAATGTAATACACTGTAGCAGTAACAACACTGTACCTAATGTAATACACTGTACCTAATGTAATACACTGTACCTAATGTAATACACTGTAGCAGTAACAACACTGTACCTAATGTAATACACTGTACCTAATGTAATACACTGTAGCAGTAACAACACTGTACCTAATGTAATACACTGTAGCAGTAACAACACTGTACCTAATGTAATACACTGTAGCAGTAACAACACAGTACCTAATGTAATACACTGTAGCAGTAACAACACAGTACCTAATGTAATACACTGTAGCAGTAACAACACTGTATCTAATGTAATACACTGTACCTAATGTAATACACTGTAGCAGTAACAACAATGTACCTAATGTAATACACTGTACCTAATGTAATACACTGTAGCAGTAACAACACTGTACCTAATGTAATACACTGTACCTAAAGTAATACACCGTAGCAGCAACACCCCTATTATGTCTTTACATATTTATGAAAATACCTGTTTACCTCTGTGGCGGGGGGGGGGGGGGATCCTGGGTGGGGAAAAGGCAATAACAAAGAAGTAATGAAGAAAAATACATTTAAATTGTCAGTCATTAATTCCCTCCCAAAACAATGAGTACAACCCACCAGAGGGCCCAGAAGAAGAGAGTTGGAATTGAAAGGGAAAATGATTAAAGATGTATCTTAATGAAGTGTTAATTGCTGTGAGGAAAGGAATGTAAGTTGGAGGAGTGGAGAGGCTTTGACAGAGAGAGAGAGAGAGAGAAAGAGAGATTTATGTATTTCACTTGCTTTGGCAATATAAACATATGTTTCCCATGTCAATAAAGCACCTTGAATTGAAAGAGAGACAGAGAGAGAGAGAGAGAGAGAGAGAGAGAGGGATGGAGAGAGAGAGTGAGAGAGAGAGATCATGAGAGAGAGAGAGAGAGAGAGAGAGAGAGAGAGAGGGAGAGAGAGAGAGAGAGAGAGAGGGAGGGAGAGAGAGAGGGAGGGAGAGAGAGAGGGAGAGTGAGAGAGATCATGAGAGAGAGAGAGAGAGAGATCAGAGAGAGAGATGATGAGAGAGAGATCATGAGAGAGAGAGGGTGGGAGGGAGGGAGAGAGAGAGAGAGGGAGAGTGAGAGAGATCATGAGAGAGAGATAGATAGATAGATACATAGATAGAGAGAGAGAGAGATATAGAGATATAGAGATAGATAGATAGATAGATAGATAGATAGATAGATAGATAGAGAGAGAGATAGAGAGATAGAGAGAACTATAGTTTCTGAACCCACGCAAAGCTTGGGTGTTGGAGGTGGAGACCTATAGCCAGACAGGGCTAGGCCAATGGGATCATGATGTGGACACGTCCTGTCAAGACAATTCAACTCTTTCTGGTGATTTAAGGAGTAGAGTATACATTGAAGAGAGACACTTTGACACTGTAGCACTGCGTGATGACATTGGATGGTCATTTGTCATGAATTATGAGCTGTCAAGGACCATGCCATTATGGACATGATGGTTGTATGTACCATATTCACTGGCCAAAAACTGCATTTAATTGTGCATTCATTGGAAATAACTTTGCATTTTTACCCTGGTATGATATCCAGGATATTTGAAAGCAATCGTCAAGACTTTGTCGTGGTTCACCTCTTGTTCTGGGCTCTAAACGTCTGTTTTTCGTAAGATGGCCGTGTCTTTCTCTTCCTCTTATCACAGACACATTAATGTCCATCAGTGCCTGGCTCCCTTTGAACAGTTTACAGCGGTGCCACTTTGATCCTAAGTAGTGCTCACCACACAGAAAGGGAAGGAGGTGCCTCTTTGATCCTAAGTAGTGCTCACCACACAGAAAGGGAAGGAGGAGCCTCTTTGATCCTAAGTAGTGCTCACCACACAGAAAGGGAAGGAGGTGCCTCTTTGATCCTAAGTAGTGCTCACCACACAGAAAGGGAAGGAGGTGCCTCTTTGATCCTAAGTAGTGCTCACCACACAGAAAGGGAAGGAGGAGCCTCTTTGATCCTAAGTAGTGCTCACCACACAGAAAGGGAAGGAGGTGCCTCTTTGATCCTAAGTAGTGCTCACCACACAGAAAGGGAAGGAGGTGCCTCTTTGATCCTAAGTAGTGCTCACCACACAGAAAGGGAAGGAGGAGCCTCTTTGATCCTAAGTAGTGCTCACCACACAGAAAGGGAAGGAGGAGCCTCTTTGATCCTAAGTAGTGCTCACCACACAGAAAGGGAAGGAGGAGCCTCTTTGATCCTAAGTAGTGCTCACCACACAGAAAGGGAAGGAGGAGCCTCTTTGATCCTAAGTAGTGCTCACCACACAGAAAGGGAAGGAGGTGCCTCTTTGATCCTAAGTAGTGCTCACCTCACAGAAAGGAACGGAGGAGCCTCTTTGATCCTAAGTAGTGCTCACCTCACAGAAAGGGAAGGAGGTGCCTCTTTGATCCTAAGTAGTGCTCACCTCACAGAAAGGGAAGGAGGTGCCTCTTTGATCCTAAGTAGTGCTCACCACACAGAAAGGGAAGGAGGAGCCTCTTTGATCCTAAGTAGTGCTCACCATACAGAAAGGGAAGGAGGAGCCTCTTTGATCCTAAGTAGTGCTCACCACACAGAAAGGGAAGGAGGTGCCTCTTTGATCCTAAGTAGTGCTCACCTCACAGAAAGGGAAGGAGGTGCCTCTTTGATCCTAAGTAGTGCTCACCACACAGAAAGGGAAGGAGGAGCCTCTTTGATCCTAAGTAGTGCTCACCACACAGAAAGGGAAGGAGGAGCCTCTTTGATCCTAAGTAGTGCTCACCACACAGAAAGGGAAGGAGGAGCCTCTTTGATCCTAAGTAGTGCTCACCACACAGAAAGGGAAGGAGGAGCCTCTTTGATCCTACGTAGTGCTCACCACACAGAAAGGGAAGGAGGAGCCTCTTTGATCCTAAGTAGTGCTCACCACACAGAAAGGGAAGGAGGTGCCTCTTTGATCCTAAGTAGTGCTCACCACACAGAAAGGGAAGGAGGAGCCTCTTTGATCCTAAGTAGTGCTCACCACACAGAAAGGGAAGGAGGAGCCTCTTTGATCCTAAGTAGTGCTCACCACACAGAAAGGGAAGGAGGAGCCTCTTTGATCCTAAGTAGTGCTCACCACACAGAAAGGGAAGGAGGTGCCACTTTGATCCTAAGTAGTGCTCACCTCACAGAAAGGGAAGGAGGAGCCTCTTTGATCCTAAGTAGTGCTCACCACACAGAAAGGGAAGGAGGAGCCTCTTTGATCCTAAGTAGTGCTCTCCACACAGAAAGGGAAGGAGGTGCCACTTTGATCCTAAGTAGTGCTCACCACACAGAAAGGGAAGGAGGTGCCACTTTGATCCTAAGTAGTGCTCACCTCACAGAAAGGGAAGGAGGAGCCTCTTTGATCCTAAGTAGTGCTCACCACACAGAAAGGAACGGAGGAGCCTCTTTGATCCTAAGTAGTGCTCACCACACAGAAAGGGAAGGAGGAGCCTCTTTGATCCTAAGTAGTGCTCACCACACAGAAAGGGAAGGAGGTGCCACTTTGATCCTAGGTAGTGCTCACCTCACAGAAAGGGAAGGAGGAGCCTCTTTGATCCTAAGTAGTGCTCACCTCACAGAAAGGGAAGGAGGAGCCTCTTTGATCCTAAGTAGTGCTCACCTCACAGAAAGGGAAGGAGGAGCCTCTTTGATCCTAAGTAGTGCTCACCTCACAGAAAGGGAAGGAGGAGCCTCTTTGATCCTAAGTAGTGCTCATCTCACAGAAAGGGAAGGAGGTGCCTCTATGATCCTAAGTAGTGCTCACCACACAGAAAGGGAAGGAGGTGCCTCTTTGATCCTAAGTAGTGCTCACCACACAGAAAGGGAAGGAGGTGCCTCTATGATCCTAAGTAGTGCTCACCTCACAGAAAGGGAAGGAGGAGCCTCTTTGATCCTAAGTAGTGCTCACCACACAGAAAGGGAAGGAGGTGCCTCTTTGATATCGCCAGGCGTTTACATATCAATGAGCGCCACCAAAGACTGGAGCTGACTCAAATATTCTCCTCATCGCCGTTCCCAGAAGACTTGTGGTCCAAAGACAGTGCATTGAACATGCAACCAATCTGTCACAAACACATGTGGACACTCACACAGGAACAAACACACTATTTCATACACTGTCACAAAAAAACCTATACCTTCAACATCCCTTCAAAACCAGTTTCTCTCCACTGTCAAACCGCTCCATGAGAGAAAGTGTCTACCTTCTGCTGGCTGCAGAGAGTTTGGTATTTAGAGCTGAAAGTGTCTTTACAGGTTTTCATTAGGCATCATTTTGAGGCTCATTTGAAATCAATCCCCTCTCCAACGCTCCAGCCCATTCGGATGTCAGCCGGATGAAAAATGATGGGAGGTGGAGGGGCTCCTGAAGGCCCCCCGTCCGTTGTGCCTGTCCGCTCCGTTAATACAGTATCATCTGGTACCAAGAGCAGGCAATTCCCCCATCTCATTACCAACAGGATCTGTGGGTCATTATGCTGGATGGAATCCCATTAGCTGGACTAAAGGTCTAAAGATGGACGCCTTGCTCTCTACGTCTCCTATAAACAAACTCTCTCTCTCCTCTTCACCTGACTAACCTCTCTCTCTCTCTCTCTCCTCTTCAGCTGACTAACCTCTCTCTCTCTCCTCTTCACCTGACTAACCTCTCTCTCTCTCTCTCTCCTATTCACCTGACTAACCTCTCTCTCTCTCCTCTTCACCTGACTAACCTCTCTCTCTATCTCTCTTCTTCACCTGACTACCTCTCTCTCTCTCTCCTCTTCACCAGACTAACCTCTCTCTCTCTCCTCTTCACCTGACTAACCTCTCTCTCTCTCTCTCACTCTCCTCTTCATCTGATTAACCCCTCTCTCTCTCTCTCTCTCCTCTTCACCAGACTAACCTCTCTCTCTCTCCTCTTCACCTGACTAACCTCTCTCTCTCTCTCTCTCCTCTTCACCTGACTAACCTCTCTCTCTCTCTCTCTCTCTCTCTCTCTCTCTCTCTCTCCTATTCACCTGACTAACCTCTCTCTCTATCTCTCTTCTTCACCTGACTACCTCTCTCTCTCTCTCTCTCCTCTTCACCAGACTAACCTCTCTCTCTCTCCTCTTCACCTGACTAACCTCTCTCTCTCTCTCTCTCACTCTCCTCTTCATCTGATTAACCCCTCTCTCTCTCTCTCCTCTTCACCAGACTAACCTCTCTCTCTCTCCTCTTCACCTGACTAACCTCTCTCTCTCTCTCTCTCTCTCTCCTCTTCACCTGACTAACCTCTCTCTCTCTCTCACTCTCCTCTTCATCTGATTAACCCCTCTCTCTCTCTCTCCTCTTCACCAGACTAACCTCTCTCTCTCTCCTCTTCACCTGACTAACCTCTCTCTCTCTCCTCTTCACCTGACTAACCTCTCTCTCTCTCCTCTTCACCTGACTAACCTCTCTCTCTCTCCTCTTCACCTGACTAACATCTCTCTCTCTCTCCTCTTCACCTGACTAACCTCTCTCTCTCCTCTTCACCTGACTAACCTCTCTCTCTCTCTCTCCTCTTCACCTGACTAACCTCTCTCTCTCTCTCTCTCTCTCTCTCTCTCTCTCTCTCTCCTATTCACCTGACTAACCTCTCTCTCTATCTCTCTTCTTCACCTGACTACCTCTCTCTCTCTCTCTCCTCTTCACCAGACTAACCTCTCTCTCTCTCCTCTTCACCTGACTAACTCTCTCTCTCTCTCACTCTCCTCTTCATCTGATTAACCCCTCTCTCTCTCTCTCCTCTTCACCAGACTAACCTCTCTCTCTCTCCTCTTCACCTGACTAACCTCTCTCTCTCTCCTCTTCACCTGACTAACCTCTCTCTCTCTCTCTCTCTCTCTCTCTCTCTCTCTCTCCTCTTCACCTGACTAACCTCTCTCTCTCTCCTCTTCACCTGACTAACATCTCTCTCTCTCTCCTCTTCACCTGACTAATCTCTCTCTCTCTCTCTCTCTCCTCTTCACCTGACTAACCTCTCTCTCTTTCTCTCCTCTTCACCTGACTAACCTCTCTCTCTCTCCTCTTCACCTGACTAACCTCTCTCTCTCTCCTCTTCACCTGACTAACCTCTCTCTCTCTCCTCTTCACCTGACTAACCTCTCTCTCTCTCTCCTCTTCACCGGACTAACCCCTCTCCCTCTCTCTCTCTCCTCTTCACCTGACTAACCTCTCTCTCTCTCTCCTCTTCACCGGACTAACCCCTCTCCCTCTCTCTCTCTCCTCTTCACCTGACTAACCTCTTTCTCTCTCTCTCCTCTTCACCTGACTAACCTCTCTCTCTCTCTCCTCTTCACCGGACTAACCCCTCTCTCTCTCTCTCTCTCTCTCTCTCTCCTCTTCACCTGACTAACCTCTTTCTCTCTCTCTCCTCTTCACCTGACTAACCTCTCTCTCTCTCGACCCATTCACAGATAGGGCTCCAAAGAGGTCAGACTAAGGAGAGGGCCAGAGCATCAGAGAAAAGGCCTCCTCTACTGTACAGTACATGTTTTTATGTCATACTCAGATAATGTGGCTCGTCCTCTTCTTCCACAGTGGGCTGCTTTCGTTTGTGACACACTAATGGGAAAACCAGATGAATGTCACATGTTTTCATGTGATCACGTGATCTTATGTGATGTTAATGTGACAACATGTAAAGCAACATGATAACATGTGAAGTGTTCCAAAATTACGTTTTCACAGATTTCCCCGTGAAATGATGTGGTTTTTCTGTAAGGACAGGTCTGCCTTTCATGTCCATTTCCTGTGTGAACTACCCTGAGGCAGTGGTGCACCCTGGGACAGAGAGGGCTGTCCCTGTCTGACTCGTGTGGCTGAGGACTGCAGCTTGGGCTGATATCTATCACAGTGTTGTGGTCTCAGAGATTGAGCTGCCGTGAGTTAGAGCAGGCTTTCCTTGACAGAGGGAGGAAAAGTTGACACTGAGAAGCCAGACAGAGTATCTTGTTACTTCGCTCTGAGACATTTCATTTCATCCACAAAGCAGAGCTGCATTTAATTTCATCCACAGAGCAGAGCTGCATTTCATTTCATCCACAGAGCAGAGCTGTATTGTGTTTGACCAGCTGGTTATCTGACAATGTAGCCTTGCGTGGCCTAATCAATGATGCTTCTCTCCTATACCCAGAGACATGGGAGAGACATGGGAGAGACATGTGACAGACATGGGAGTGACATGGGAGTGACATGTGACAGACATGGGAGTGACATGGGAGTGACATGGGAGAGACATGGGAGTGACATGTGACAGACATGGGAGTGACATGGGAGAGACATGGGAGTGACATGTGACAGACATGGGAGTGACATGGGAGAGACATGGGAGTGACATGGGAGTGACATGGGAGAGACATGGGAGTGACATGGGAGTGACATGGGAGAGATATGGAAGAGACATGGGAGTGACATGGGAGAGACATGGGAGAGACATGGGAGTGACATGGGAGAGACATGGGAGTGACATGGGAGTGACATGGGAGAGACATGGGACGACATGGGAGTGACATGGGAGAGATATGGGAGAGACATGGGAGTGACATGGGACAGACATGGGAGTGACATGGGAGAGATATGTGACAGACATGGGAGAGACATGGGAGTGACATGGGAGAGACATGGGAGAGATATGGGAGAGATATGGGAGAGACATGGGAGAGACATGGGAGTGACATGGGAGTGACATGGGAGTGACATGGGAGAGACATGGGAGTGACATGGGAGAGATATGTGACAGACATGGGAGAGACATGGGAGTGACATGGGAGAGACATGGGAGAGATATGGGAGAGATATGGGAGAGACATGGGAGAGACATGGGAGAGACATGGGAGTGACATGGGAGTGACATGGGAGAGACATGGGAGAGACATGGGAGAGATATTGGGAGTGACATGGGAGTGACATGGGAGTGACATGGGAGAGATATGTGACAGACATGGGAGAGACATGGGAGTGACATGGGAGAGACATGGGAGAGATATGTGACAGACATGGGAGAGACATGGGAGAGACATGGGAGTGACATGGGAGTGACATGGGAGAGACATGGGAGTGACATGGGAGAGATATGTGACAGACATGTGAGAGACATGGGAGTGACATGGGAGAGACATGGGAGAGATATGTGACAGACATGGGAGAGACATGGGAGAGACATGGGAGTGACATGTGACAGACATGGGAGTGACATGGGAGAGACATGGGAGAGATATGGGAGAGACATGGGAGTGACATGGGAGTGACATGGGAGTTATGTGACAGACATGGGAGTGACGTGGGAGAGACGTGGGAGAGACATGGGAGAGATGTGGGAGAGACGTGGGAGAGACATGGGAGAGACATGGGAGAGATGTGGGAGAGACGTGGGAGAGACATGGGAGAGACATGGGAGTGACATGGGAGAGATGTGGGAGAGACATGGGAGAGATGTGGGAGAGACGTGGGAGAGACATGGGAGAGACATGGGAGTGACATGGGAGAGACGTGGGAGAGACATGGGAGTGACGTGGGAGAGACATGGGAGAGACGTGGGAGAGACATGGGGGAGATGTGGGAGAGACATGGGAGAGACATGGGAGTGACATGGGAGAGATGTGGGAGAGACATGGGAGAGACATGGGAGTGACATGGGAGAGACATGGGAGAGACATGGGAGTGACATGGGAGAGACGTGGGAGAGACGTGGGAGAGACGTGGGAGAGACATGGGGAGACATGGGAGAGACATGGGAGAGACATGGGAGAGACATGGGAGTGACATGGGAGAGACATGGGAGAGACGTGGGAGAGACGTGGGAGAGACATGGGGGAGACATGGGAGAGACATGGGAGAGACATGGGAGTGACATGGGAGAGACATGGGAGAGATATGTGAGAGACATGGGAGAGACGTGGGAGTGACATGTATCTAGTGTGTATGACAGGGGGTTCTGTCAACGTGATTAGCTATGTTACACCCATGTGGAGTGGGAACCTTTGTGTTTGCATCTGTGCACACGTCATAGTGCATTTCTGTATTCATCCTCTGGTCTGGTATTGTGTGTGTTCCAGAGTGTTCCGTGCGGCAGGCAGCCTCAGTGTGAGTGGTCAGTGTGGAGCTCCTGTCTCTCTTAGGGACATGATTTATGGGACATTCATTCCTGATGGCTGGAACTGGGAGGATATTTCAGCTGGAGGACAAAGGGATTGAACATTTTCTGAGCCGTCAGCAGGAAAAAGAGACAGAACAGATCAGGGGAGTTTCAGCCACTTCTCTGATCCATAAATATAGCCTGCTCTTCTGTTCCAGAGATAGAGACACTAGTCATGTCAAACACAGGCCCACCTTGAACAGGGTTACTGTACGTATACCTGGCTGACGATAATGGTATAACCCATTCTGATAATAAATATGATAATGAGACAGAGTGAACCTTTAAGAAAACACAAAACAGAATGTCCTATCTACGTTCAGTGAGGGGTCTCATATTTCAGTATTGTCTGTGGTCTAGCTGCTGTTCCTTATGTTCCCACAAGGGGCAGCATTGAGCTGAGAGCTCAGACTCAACAGGACAGAGGGTCTCAGCCATAGAGCAGTCACATCACCGTCATCAGTATCAGTATACTCAAACACATGGGGGGAAAAACTCCCATGTGCAGAAAATGTTTGTGCACACATTTGTTTTTTTTGTTTTTTTTACTTTTGATGTGATTGAAAATGTCACAAATGATCTCATTACAGACATAGAGTTGTGAGAAATGTCTTCCTGCAAATTAACCTTCATAAAGAACAAAAAGGTGGTACATTGTTTGCAACAATGACCCTGCTGTTCAAGAGAGAAGAAGGTGTCCACACGAAGCAACAAGAGGAACAAAGACAAGAGAAGCAGCAGAGTAAGATGACCCCAGCCCACGAGACCAGCTGAGATCACCCTCACACTCGCCACGCTGGTCAATCCTGGACACAAAACAAACTGCTCAGGGCTATCCAATGACACTGTCCCTCAGTCAGATAAAGGGAAAAGGGGTGTCTCTTGTTACAGCTGGGTGGAAGGAGGGAGGGAGGGAGGGAGGGAGGGAGGAGGGTGTGAGGGAGGGAGGGAGGGAGGGAGGGAGAGGGAGGGAGGGAGAGGGAGGGAGGGAGGGAGAGGGAGGGAGAGAGAGGGAGGGAGGGAGACTAGAGAAGAGAAGAGAAAAGGAAGTCTAACTCTCTCTTCCATTCTTCTTGTGTTTTTGAAACATGGCAGTGAGACAGGAAGGGGCTGTTATCAAACAGGCCAATCAGTCTAAGCAAGAGTGACACTTTCCCAACAAAGACAGGGCTTCAAAAGAGGAGAAAATGAAAAGAGAGGTGAGAGATAGAGAGACGAGAGAGAGTGATAGAGAGATGAGAGAGAGAGAGATAGAGAGATGAGATAGAGAGAGAGATGAGAGAGAGTGAGAGAGATAGAGAGATGAGAGAGAGAGAGATAGAGAGACGAGATAGAGAGAGAGATAGAGAGAGAGAGAGTGAGAGAGAGAGATAGAGAGACGAGAGAGAGAGAGAGAGAGAGAGAGAGAGAGAGAGAGAGAGAGAGAGAGAGAGAAACGAGAGAGAGATAGAGAGACGAGAGAGAGAGATAGATAGATAGATGAAAGAGATAGAGATATTAGAGAGATGAGATGCAAGAGAGATAGAGATATAGAGCAGTGAGAGATGGAGAGAGAGAGATTGAGAGAGAGGAGAGAGATAGAGAGGAATTTCACCCAAAAGATATGGGAGTTTTTCAAAATTGGATTTGTTTTCGAATTCTTTGTGGATCTGTGTAATCTGGGGGAAATATGTCTCTCTAATATGGTCATACATTGGGCAGGAGGTTAGGAAGTGCAGCTCAGTTTCCACCTCATTTTGTGGGCAGTGAGCACATAGCCTGTCTTCTCTTGAGAGCCATGTCTGCCTACGGCGGCCTTTCTCAATAGCAAGGCTATGCTCACTGAGTCTGTACATAGTCAAAGCTTTCCTTAATTTTGGGTCAGTCACAGTGGTCAGGTATTCTGCCGCTGTGTACTCTCTGTGTAGGGCCAAATAGCATTCTAGTTTGCTCTGTTTTTTTGTTAATTCTTTCCAATGTGTTAAGTAATTATCTTTTTGTTTTCTCATGATTTGGTTGGGTCTAATTGTGCTGTTGTCCTGGGGCTCTGTAGGGTGTGTTTGTGTTTGTGAACAGAGCCCCAGGACCAGCTTGCTTAGGGACTCTTCTCCAGGTTCATCTCTCTGTAGGTGATGGCTTTGTTATGGAAGGTTTGTGAATCGCTTCCTTTTAGGTGGTTGTAGAATTTAACGGCTCTTTTCTGGATTTTGATAATTAGTGGGTATCGGCCTAATTCTGCTCTGCATGCATTATTTGGTGTTTTACGTTGTACACGGAGGATATTTTTGCAGAATTCTGCGTGCAGAGTCTCAATTTGGTGTTTGTCCCATTTTGTGAAGTCTTTGTTGGTGAGCGGACCCCAGACCTCACAACCATAAAGGGCAATGGGCTCTATGACTGATTCAAGTATTTTTAGCCAAATCCTAATTGGTATGTTGAAATTTATGTTTCTTTTGATGGCATAGAATGCCCTTCTTGCCTTGTCTCTCAGATCGTTCACAGCTTTGTGGAAGTTACCTGTGGCGCTGATGTTTAGGCCAAGGTATGTATAGTTTTTTGTGTGCTCTAGGGCAACAGTGTCTAGATGGAATTTGTATTTGTGGTCCTGGTGACTGGACCTTTTTTGGAACACCATTATTTTAGTCTTACTGAGATTTACTGTCAGGGCCCAGGTCTGACAGAATCTGTGCATAAGATCTAGGTGCTGCTGTAGGCCCTCCTTGGTTGGTGACAGAAGCACCAGATCATCAGCAAACAGCAGACATTTGACTTCGGATTCTAGCAGGGGGAGGCCGGGTGCTGCAGACTTTTCTAGTGCCCGCGCCAATTCGTTGATATATATGTTGAAGAGGGTGGGGCTTAAGCTGCATCCCTGTCTAACCCCACGACCCTGTGTGAAGAAATGTGTGTGTTTTTTGCCAATTTTAACCGCACACTTGTTGTTTGTGTACATGGATTTTATAATGTCGTATGTTTTACCCCCAACACCACTTTCCATCAGTTTGTATAGCAGACCCTCATGCCAGATTGAGTCGAAGGCTTTTTTGAAATCAACAAAGCATGAGAAGACTTTGCCTTTGTTTTGGTTTGTTTGGTTGTCAGTTAGGGTGTGCAGGGTGAATACATGGTCTGTTGTACGGTAATTTGGTAAAAAGCCAATTTGACATTTGCTCAGTACATTGTTTTCATTGAGGAAATGTACGAGTCTGCTGTTAATAATAATGCAGAGGATTTTCCCAAGGTTACTGTTGACACATATTCCACGGTAGTTATTGGGGTCAAATTTGTCTCCACTTTTGTGGATTGGGGTGATCAGTCCTTGGTTCCAAATATTGGGGAAGATGCCAGAGCTAAGTATGATGTTAAAGAGTTTTAGTATAGCCAATTGGAATTTGTTGTCTGTATATTTGATCATTTCATTGAGGATACCATCGACACCACAGGCCTTTTTGGGTTGAAGGGTTTTTATTTTGTCCTGTAACTCATTCAATGTAATTGGAGAATCCAGTGGGTTCTGGTAGTCTTTAATAGTTGATTCTAAGATCTGTATTTGATCATGTATATGTTTTTGCTCTTTGTTCTTTGTTATAGAACCAAAAAGATTGGAGAAGTGGTTTACCCATACATCTCCATTTTGGATAGATAATTCTTGTGTTGTTGTTTGTTTAGTGTTTTCCAATTTTCCCAGAAGTGGTTAGAGTCTATGGATTCTTCAATTGCATTGAGCTGATATCTGACATGCTGTTCCTTCTTTTTCCGTAGTGTATTTCTGTATTGTTTTAGTGATTCACCTCTCTCTCTCTCTCTCTCTCTCTCTCTCTCAATGCATCAACAACATCTCTCTCTCTCTCTCTCTCTCTCTCTATGCATCAACAACATCTCTCTCTCTCTCTCTCTATGCATCAACAACATCTCTCTCTCTCTCTCTCTCTCTCTCTATGCATCAACAACATCTCTCTCTCTCTCTCTCTCTCTCTCTCTCTCTCTCTCTCTCTATGCATCAACAACATCTCTCTCTCTCTCTATGCATCAACAACATCTCTCTCTCTCTCTCTCTCTCTCTATGCATCAACAACATCTCTCTCTCTCTCTATGCATCAACAACATCTCTCTCTCTCTCTCTCTCTCTCTCTCTCTATGCATCAACAACATCTCTCTCTCTCTCTCTCTCACTCTCTCTCTCTCTCTCTCAATGCATCAACAACATCTCTCTCTCTCTCTCTCTCTCTCTCTCTCTCTCTCTATGCATCAACAACATCTCTCTCTCTCTCAATGCATCAACAACTTCTCTCTCTCTCTCTCTCTCTCTCTCTATGCATCAACAACATCTCTCTCTCTCTCTCTCTCTCTCTCTCTCTCTCTCTCTCTCTCTCTCTCTCTCTATGCATCAACATCTCTCTCTCTCTCTCTCTCTCTCTCTCTCTATGCATCAACAACTTCTCTCTCTCTCTCTCTATGCATCAACAACATCTCTCTCTCTCTCTATGCATCAACAACATCTCTCTCTCTCTCTCTCTCTATGCATCAACAACATCTCTCTCTCTCTCTCTCTCTCTCTCTCTCTCTCTCTCAATGCATCAACAACATCTCTCTCTCTCTCTCTCTCTCTCTCTATGCATCAACAACATCTCTCTCTCTCTCTCTCTCTCTCTCTCTCTCTCTCTCTATGCATCAACAACATCTCTCTCTCTCTCTCTCTCTCTCTCTCTCTCTCTCTCTCTCTCTCTCTCTATGCATCAACAACATCTCTCTCTCTCTCTCTCTCTCTCTATGCATCAACAACATCTCTCTCTCTCTCTCTCTCTCTCTCTCTCTCTCTATGCATCAACAACATCTCTCTCTCTCTCTCTCTCTCTATGCATCAACAACATCTCTCTCTCTCTCTCTCTATGCATCAACAACATCGCTCTCTCTCTCTCTCTCTCTCTCTCTCTCTCTCTCTCTCTCTCTCTCTACACTCACACTTGTTTTTTGCTACCTCTGCAAATCACGTGCCTAACAGATTCCAGGGCCAGTTTAACTGATGCAAGGGATTTCTCTTTCTCTTTTAACTTGTCAGTCACACAGGAAAAATATATCAGTTGTTCTCTGATGTCATTTGTGATGGTGATTTTCCCTGACATTATCCCTGACTCCATTAGACCAATGAGCCTCTGTTTTGCTCGGCTATTCTTCTCCTGCCGCCCGACCAGAAACACATGTTCTCCCTTCAGTATTCTCTTCCTTCTTCCTTGTTAACAAGAGTTCAGAGGCATATTTATATTTAAAGACACCAATTCACAGGAGCCCCTGTGCCTCTTATCTGCTTTTCAGCTGTAAAACCATGAGAGTATAAACACCCTTTCAAACAGTCTCCAGGAGCTGACAACCAACTTCTGCTGTGCACTTTAGGAGACTCCCCAAAGTTAGATTGTGGTAAGCCAAATTGGTCAACTGATTAGGCGCTCGCCAGTTCTCTGTGGTCTGTGGTGAGAGATGCTTTCTAAATGTATTACTTTTTTGTCTTGAAAGGAGGGTTGGCGGCTGGGGTCGCTGTCTAAGGGGAAAGAGATTGAAATCAAGTCTCCCCCTATCTCCGCTAACTGATGTGTGCAGATAGCTGAAGGTGTTTCACAGCCCATCCCACACGGAGGGGAAGATGCAGATTAGCTGTTTGATGTTCTCCAAAGAAGCAGCTTGCCATCAGAGAGGGACCAAACAGCCCCCGGGAACGCAAGAACGAGGAAGAAACAGGAAATGAAAAGAAAAAAGGAAGGAGAGAAAAAGCAGACATCAGGCGGCTGTCGTCTCGGGATCAGAGTCTTGGCCGCGAAAGAGAGAACGCAAAGGGTTAAAGTCGGAGGGATATCTTCTGAAGCCGCTTGTTTAACTTGATGTGATTTCTCTAGATCAGATTCCAACATCCCCGTCCCACCACCATCCACCCCGATAACAAACTGCGAGACCAGCCAGAAAGCACACCACCGTTCTACCATCTCTTTTGAGGGTTTGAACGATGTTAATGAGATGAAGCATACCCCCTCCTCCTTCTCCTTCGTCTCCTGCATCTCTCTCAGGTTTCTGCTCCTACAGCTCTGGCTCTTGGTGGTGTATGTGTGTGTGTGTGTGTGGGGGGGGGGGTTAGATGTAATTTCCACAACACAGACCGTGGTTGAACTGTTTCCAGTCTTTAGGTTATAGGCCCCCAGGTCTCAGTGAAGCTGGTCCCTTCAAATGCTTTCTACAGGAGGGCTAACTCACTGGCTTCTCCATTTTGGGGGAAAGAGTAGCCTGCTGAATTGTGGGTGACTTGTGTGTTAGTGCGAATCGAGGCCCACTTGCATGGCATCAGCTGGACAGACCCCCCAGCAAAGCCTGCTGCCTCTCTCTCTCTCTCTGTAATGATTATAGTCATCATCATCATCATCGTCGGTGGTGTGACATGGCCAGCTCTCTGTAGCGCTGGTGTCATCATCATCATCATCATCGTCGGTGGTGTGACATGGCCAGCTCTCTGTAGCGCTGGTGTCATCATCATCATCATCATCGTCGGTGGTGTGACATGGCCAGCTCTCTGTAGCGCTGGTGTCATCATCATCATCATCATCGTCGGTGGTGTGACATGGCCAGCTCTCTGTAGCGCTGGTGTCATCATCATCATCATCATCGTCGGTGGTGTGACATGGCCAGCTCTCTGTAGCGCTGGTGTCATCATCATCATCATCATCGTCGGTGGTGTGACATGGCCAGCTCTCTGTAGCGCTGGTGTCATCATCATCATCATCATCGTCGGTGGTGTGACATGGCCAGTTCTCTGTAGCGCTGGTGTCATCATCATCATCATAATCGTCGGTGGTGTGACATGGCCAGCTCTCTGTAGCGCTGGTGTCATCATCATCATCATCATCGTCGGTGGTGTGACATGGCCAGCTCTCTGTAGCGCTGGTGTCATCATCATCATCATCATCGTCGGTGGTGTGACATGGCCAGCTCTCTGTAGCGCTGGTGTCATCATCATCATCATCATCATCGTCGGTGGTGTGACATGGCCAGCTCTCTGTAGCGCTGGTGTCATCATCATCATCATCATCGTCGGTGGTGTGACATGGCCAGCTCTCTGTTGCGCTGGTGTCATCATCATCATCATCATCGTCGGTGGTGTGACATGGCCAGCTCTCTGTAGCGCTGGTGTCATCATCATCATCATCATCATCGTCGGTGGTGTGACATGGCCAGCTCTCTGTAGCGCTGGTGTCATCATCATCATCATCATCGTCGGTGGTGTGACATGGCCAGCTCTCTGTAGCGCTGGTGTCATCATCATCATCATCATCGTCGGTGGTGTGACATGGCCAGCTCTCTGTAGCGCTGGTGTCATCATCATCATCATCATCGTCGGTGGTGTGACATGGCCAGCTCTCTGTAGCGCTGGTGTCATCATCATCATCATCATCATCGTCGGTGGTGTGACATGGCCAGCTCTCTGTAGCGCTGGTGTCATCATCATCATCATCATCATCATCATCGTCGGTGGTGTGACATGGCCAGCTCTCTGTAGCGCTGGTGTCATCATCATCATCATCATCATCGTCGGTGGTGTGACATGGCCAGCTCTCTGTAGCGCTGGTGTCATCATCATCATCATCATCGTCGGTGGTGTGACATGGCCAGCTCTCTGTAGCGCTGGTGTCATCATCATCATCATCATCGTCGGTGGTGTGACATGGCCAGCTCTCTGTAGCGCTGGTGTCATCATCATCATCATCATCGTCGGTGGTGTGACATGGCCAGCTCTCTGTAGCGCTGGTGTCATCATCATCATCATCATCGTCGGTGGTGTGACATGGCCAGCTCTCTGTAGCGCTGGTGTCATCATCATCATCATCATCGTCGGTGGTGTGACATGGCCAGCTCTCTGTAGCGCTGGTGTCATCATCATCATCATCGTCGGTGGTGTGACATGGCCAGCTCTCTGTAGCGCTGGTGTCATCATCATCATCATCATCATCGTCGGTGGTGTGACATGGCCAGCTCTCTGTAGCGCTGGTGTCATCATCATCATCATCATCGTCGGTGGTGTGACATGGCCAGCTCTCTGTAGCGCTGGTGTCATCATCATCATCATCATCGTCGGTGGTGTGACATGGCCAGCTCTCTGTAGCGCTGGTGTCATCATCATCATCATCATCGTCGGTGGTGTGACATGGCCAGCTCTCTGTAGCGCTGGTGTCATCATCATCATCATCATCATCATCGGTGGTGTGACATGGCCAGCTCTCTGTAGCGCTGGTGTCATCATCATCATCATCGTCGGTGGTGTGACATGGCCAGTTCTCTGTAGCGCTGGTGTCATCATCATCATCATCATCGTCGGTGGTGTGACATGGCCAGCTCTCTGTAGCGCTGGTGTCATCATCATCATCATCATCGTCGGTGGTGTGACATGGCCAGCTCTCTGTAGCGCTGGTGTCATCATCATCATCATCATCGTCGGTGGTGTGACATGGCCAGCTCTCTGTAGCGCTGGTGTCATCATCATCATCATCATCATCATCGTCATCATCATCATCATCATCGTCGTGGTGTGACATGGCCAGCTCTCTGTAGCGCTGGTGTCATCATCATCATCATCGTCGGTGGTGTGACATGGCCAGTTCTCTGTAGCGCTGGTGTCATCATCATCATCATCATCGTCGGTGGTGTGACATGGCCAGCTCTCTGTAGCGCTGGTGTCATCATCATCATCATCATCGTCGGTGGTGTGACATGGCCAGCTCTCTGTAGCGCTGGTGTCATCATCATCATCATCATCATCGTCGGTGGTGTGACATGGCCAGCTCTCTGTAACGCTGGTGTCATCATCATCATCATCATCGTCGGTGGTGTGACATGGCCAGCTCTCTGTAGCGCTGGTGTCATCATCATCATCATCATCGTCGGTGGTGTGACATGGCCAGCTCTCTGTACGCTGGTGCGCTGGTGTCATCATCATCATCATCATCATCGTCGGTGGTGTGACATGGCCAGCTCTCTGTAGCGCTGGTGTCATCATCATCATCATCATCATCGTCGGTGGTGTGACATGGCCAGCTCTCTGTAGCGCTGGTGTCATCATCATCATCATCATCATCGTCGGTGGTGTGACATGGCCAGCTCTCTGTAGCGCTGGTGTCATCATCATCATCATCGTCGTCGGTGGTGTGACATGGCCAGCTCTCTGTAGCGCTGGTGTCATCATCATCATCATCGTCGTCGGTGGTGTGACATGGCCAGCTCTCTGTAGCGCTGGTGTCATCATCATCATCATCGTCGTCGGTGGTGTGACATGGCCAGCTCTCTGTAGCGCTGGTGTCATCATCATCATCATCATCGTCTTTGGTGTGACATGGCCAGCTCTCTGTAGCGCTGGTGTCAGGGAGGAGTACATTAGAAGGGTTATGACAGGGCCTCTCCATCCAGCTCTGTCATTATCACCCAGTCCCATGTCTCGTTACAATGTACTGGAGGAGATTTAACTATAATCATTTACGCAGATATTGCTACAGGACTTCATTTGATCAGGACCATGGACAACGTGCATAATGACGGCAGAATTCAGTTATGATGGTCATTGTTTTAGCACTTTTAAACTATGGTTCAATGTGATAATAAATCAGCACAATCTACATTTTCTTTTTCTTTTTTTTAATTGCCGCAATCTTGGAGCTAGAATTGGGATCATGTACACTGTGCTAATGCCAAAACATAAAAAGAGTAACAGAGAGCAATGTACAATACGTTGAACTTAGCAAAACCCTAGCTGTGTTCCAATATTCATACTAACCACACTAACCCTACTATTTGTGACGGAAATTGGGTTATGTAGTTTGCTTATTGGTCATAGTATGGATATAGTTAGTATGCCAAAAGTACCCGGATGTCGTACTAAATTCGGCAAAATACGAAGTATACAAGCAGTGGACACTATTTCCGTGCTTTTAGGGCCCATGATGCAATTCTTCAGAAAATGGGCGTGGCTTCACTACGTTTTCAGATTTGAAGAAAATGGCAGAAAATATGCAACCGATACAAATTCAATGCTTTAACTAATTATGACAAATTTTAAGAAAATGTTGAGCAATGTAATAAAGAAATTACTTTTTAAATAAGTTACGTTACATGTTAGCTACACAATCCGTATCTTTACGAACCGCATAGCATTACAGCAGTATATACCGGTATGTTAGCTAGTAACATAACGAGTAACGTTAACATTAGTTGGCTACTTATACATCGAACTTGCCAGGCAGTATATTAACTATAATCTAACTAACTACCCAACATTTATTGACTTGATTATTCACGTCATTCTTAGCTAACTGGTTTAGTCGTTGTGCGGTCTCAATGGACATTGTTAATTATATCTACTCCGATTTCAGAGAACTCTCGTCTGAGTGTGCCAGAGCTCAGAATAACTGATGAATTTATGAATGCTCAACACCCGTTGAATAAATGGCCAGTGTCAGTAAACGTCAGCAAATAAAATTGTAATTAAATAGTTTCCAGCAGCAGCCTAACCAGCTCTGCTAGGGTGAGAAAAATGGTCAGAGTGAGGTGTTCTCTCATTTGTGTCTGGAAGTAGCTAGCAAGCTAGCAAACTTTAGCAAGGTAGCTTGGGTGCTTGACAGCGGTTGTGAGGTCAGAACGCTTGGATCAACCCTACTCCTCTGCCGGAGAGTCCAGTGACGCACTCTGAGAGCGAAATGCTCAGAATTTACGAACAGACAATCTGACAACACTCTGGATTTACGAACAGACAATCTGACAACACTCTGGATTTACGAACAGACAATCTGACAACACTCTGGATTTACGAACAGACAATCTGACAACACTCTGGATTTACGAACAGACAATCTGACAACACTCTGGATTTACGAACAGACAATCTGACAACGCTCTGGATTTACGAACAGACAATCTGACAACACTCTGGATTTACGAACAGACAATCTGACAACGCTCTGGATTTACGAACAGACAATCTGACAACACTCTGGATTTATGAATGCCCAGATTGCATTTACGAACAGACCCAAAATCGTAAAATGTCTAGCCAGTCATTTGTTATGCAAACAAGCTAGCAAGAGGTTGCATAGCAACAGCATCAAACTCCGGTAGACAGACGAAGTGCAAGGACTCTCAACTGAAAGGACACTGAACCAATAGTATATAGTATGTAAACTCAGCAAAAAAAGAAACATCTTCTCACTGTCAACTGAGTTTATTTTCATCAAACTTGTGCAAATATTTGTATGAACATAACAAGATTCCGCATCTGAGATAAACTGAACAATTTCCACAGACATGTGACTAACAGAAATGGAATAGTGTGTCCCTGAACAAAGGGGGGTCAAAATCAAAAGTAACAGTCAGTATCTGGTGTGGCCACCAGCTGCATTAAGTACTTCAGTGCATCTCCTCCTCATGGACTGCACCAGATTTGCCAGTTCTTGCTGTGAGATGTTACCGCACTCTTCCACCAATGCACCTGCAAGTTCCCGGACATTTCTGGGGGGGAATGGCCCTAGCCCTCACCCTCCGATCCAACAGGTCCCAGACGTGCTCAATGGGATTGAGACCCGGGCTCTTCGCTGGCCATGGCAGAACACTGACATTCCTATCTTGCAGGAAATCACGCACAGAATGAGCAGTATGGCTGGTGGCATTGTCATGC
Organism: Oncorhynchus nerka; assembly: GCF_034236695.1. NCBI lineage: Eukaryota > Metazoa > Chordata > Actinopteri > Salmoniformes > Salmonidae > Oncorhynchus > Oncorhynchus nerka. Next base: position 35,373,001 of record NC_088414.1, read on the forward strand.
TGGAGGGTCATGTCAGGATGAGCCTGCAGGAAGGGTACCACATGAGGGAGGAGGATGTCTTCCCTGTAACGCACAGCGTTGAGATTGAATGCAATTACAACAAGCTCAGTCCGATGATGCTGTGACACATCGCCCCAGACCATGACGGACCCTCCACCTCCAAATCGATCCCGCTCCAGAGTACAGGTCTCGGTGTAACGCTCATTCCTTCGATGAGAAACATGAATCCGACCATCACCACTGGTGAGACAAAACCGCAACTCGTCAGTGAAGAGCACTTTTTGACAGTCCTGTCTGGTCCAGCAACGGTGGGTTTGTGCCCATAGGCAACGTTGTTGCCGGTAATGTCTGGTGAGGACCTGCATTACAACAGGCCTACAAGCCCTAAATTCAGCCTCTCTCAGCCTATTGCGGACAGTCTGAGCACTGATAGAGGCATTGTGCATTCCTGGTGTAACTCGGACAGTTGTTGTTGCCATCCTGTACCTGTCAAGGAGAATGGAGTATGCACTGACATCCTGGTCTCGCAGGTCCCGCAGGTGTGAGGTTCGGATGTACAGATCCTGTGCAGGTGTTGTTACACGTGGTCTGCCACTGCGAGGACGATCAGCTGTCTATTCTGTCTCCCTGTAGCGCTCTTAGGCGTCTCACGGTACGGACATTGCAATTTATTGCCCTGGCCACATCTGCAGTCCTCATGCCTCCTTGCAGCATGCCTAAGGCACGTCACGCAGATGAGCAGGGACCCTGGGCATCTTTCTTTTGGTGTTTTTCAGAGTCAGTAGAAAGACCTCTTTAGTGTCCTAAGTCTTCATAACTATGACCTTAATTGCCTACCGTCTGTAAGCTGTTAGTGTCTTAGCGACTGTTCCACAGGTGCATGTTCATTAATTGTTTATGGTTCATTGAACAAGCATGAGAACAGTGTTTAAACCCTTTACAATGAAGATCTGTGAAGTTATTTGGATTTTTACGAATTATCTTCGAAATACAGGGTCCTGAAAAAGGGACGTTTCTTTTTTTTGCTGAGTTTAGTATATACTCATTAAGTATGTTGTATACAGTACATGTTAGTATGGGTATTCAAACACAGCTCAGGAATTTGTGTTTAGTGCATGGGGGACGCAATCTTCATGCAGCTCCGCTATTGGGGTTGGATGTATGAAAGACACTTTTTGCCTGCCTACTGTTGCCAAGGTCACCCACTCTTTACCACGCAAACAGCATCACCGCAGAAGACAAATAAATGAGTCCGGTAAACCTTTTTCGACATTTTCTGTTGTCTTGCCTCGCAGTTCCCGTGTGTTTATATGTAAAAAGTATGAAATATAAATAAGTGTGTACATCAGTTTGTCCTATCTGCATGTGTGTGTGTTTGTGAGTATTTTACTTTTCCCTCTACATATTCAGGCTCACGTCTCTTTCGGGGGAGTCTGCATCTGCTAGGGCTCTGGGTGGTATAGAGAATGCTCTCTGTGTCTGTGTGGCTCTGGGTCGTATAGAGAAGGCTCTCTGCATCTGCTATGGCTCTGGGTGGTATAGAGAAGGCTCTCTGTGTCTGTGTGGCTCTGGGCTGTATAGAGAAGGCTCTCTGTGTCTGTGTGGCTCTGGGTGGTAAAGAGAAGGCTCTCTGTGTCTGTGTGGCTCTGGGCTGTATAGAGAAGGCTCTCTGTGTCTGTGTGGCTCTAGATGGTATAGAGAAGGCTCTCTGTGTCTGTGTGGCTCTAGATGGTATAGAGAAGGCTCTCTGTGTCTGTGTGGCTCTGGGTGGTATAGAGAAGGCTCTCTGTGTCTGTGTGGCTCTGGGTGGTATAGAGAAGGCTCTCTGTGTCTGTGTGGCTCTGGGTGGTATAGAGAAGGCTCTCTGTGTCTGTGTGGCTCTGGGTGGTATAGAGAAGGCTCTCCGTGTCTGTGTGGCTCTGGGCTGTATAGAGAAGGCTCTCTGTGTCTGTGTGGCTCTAGATGGTATAGAGAAGGCTCTCTGTGTCTGTGTGGCTCTGGGCTGTATAGAGAAGGCTCTCTGTGTCTGTGTGGCTCTGGGTGGTAAAGAGAAGGCTCTCTGTGTCTGTGTGGCTCTGGGTGGTATAGAGAAGGCTCTCTGTGTCTGTGTGGCTCTGGGTGGTATAGAGAAGGCTCTCCGTGTCTGTGTGGCTCTGGGCTGTATAGAGAAGGCTCTCTGTGTCTGTGTGGCTCTGGGTGGTAGAGAAGGCTCTCTGTGTCTGTGTGGCTCTGGGTGGTATAGAGAAGGCTCTCTGTGTCTGTGTGGCTCTGGGCTGTATAGAGAAGGCTCTCTGTGTCTGTGTGGCTCTGGGTGGTATAGAGAAGGCTCTCTGTGTCTGTGTGGCTCTGGGTGGTATAGAGAAGGCTCTCCGTGTCTGTGTGGCTCTGGGCTGTATAGAGAAGGCTCTCTGTGTCTGTGTGGCTCTGGGTGGTATAGAGAAGGCTCTCTGTGTCTGTGTGGCTCTGGGTGGTATAGAGAAGGCTCTCTGTGTCTGTGGCTCTGGGCTGTATAGAGAAGGCTCTCTGTGTCTGTGTGGCTCTGGGTGGTATAGAAGGCTCTCTGTGTCTGTGTGGCTCTGGGTATAGAGAAGGCTCTCCGTGTCTGTGTGGCTCTGGGCTGTATAGAAGGCTCTCTGTGTCTGTGTGGCTCTGGGTGGTAAAGAGAAGGCTCTCTGTGTCTGTGTGGCTCTGGGTGGTATAGAGAAGGCTCTCTGTGTCTGTGTGGCTCTGGGTGGTATAGAGAAGGCTCTCCGTGTCTGTGTGGCTCTGGGCTGTATAGAGAAGGCTCTCTGTGTCTGTGTGGCTCTGGGTGGTATAGAGAAGGCTCTCTGTGTCTGTGTGGCTCTGGGTGGTATAGAGAAGGCTCTCTGTGTCTGTGTGGCTCTGGGCTGTATAGAGAAGGCTCTCTGTGTCTGTGTGGCTCTGGGTGGTATAGAGAAGGCTCTCTGTGTCTGTGTGGCTCTGGGTGGTATAGAGAAGGCTCTCCGTGTCTGTGTGGCTCTGGGCTGTATAGAGAAGGCTCTCTGTGTCTGTGTGGCTCTGGGTGGTATAGAGAAGGCTCTCTGTGTCTGTGTGGCTCTGGGTGGTATAGAGAAGGCTCTCTGTGTCTGTGTGGCTCTGGGCTGTATAGAGAAGGCTCTCTGTGTCTGTGTGGCTCTGGGTGGTATAGAGAAGGCTCTCTGTGTCTGTGTGGCTCTGGGTGGTATAGAGAAGGCTCTCCGTGTCTGTGTGGCTCTGGGCTGTATAGAGAAGGCTCTCTGTGTCTGTGTGGCTCTGGGTGGTATAGAGAAGGCTCTCTGTGTCTGCGTGGCTCTGGGTGGTATAGAGAAGACTCTCTGTGTCTGCGTGGCTCTGGGTGGTATAGAGAAGGCTCTCTGTGTCTGCGTGGCTCTGGGTGGTATAGAGAAGACTCTCTGTGTCTGTGTGGCTCTGGGCTGTATAGAGAAGGCTCTCTGTGTCTGTGTGGCTCTGGGTGGTATAGAGAAGGCTCTCTCGGTCTGCGTGGCTCTGGGTGGTATAGAGAAGGCTCTCTGTGTCTGTGGTGGCGCCTCTGTTAACCAGCCCACTGCCACACGTACTGTTAGTCACTGCCATCACCTCCATCTAAATTCACAGTCAGCTCGCAGACATTAAGGACGTCCTAAGGCTCAATAAAATAAGGCTAAAGAGAAAGCAATGCGTGGGCCAGAATCAATTACCCGTAGTGGAGCTGAGCAACCACGGACAGAGAGACATGGACAGAGAGACATGGACAGAGAGACATGGACAGAGAGACATGGACAGAGATACATGGACAGAGAGACATGGACAGAGAGACATGGACAGAGAGACATGGACAGAGATACATGGACAGAGATACATGGACAGAGAGACATGGACAGAGAGACATGGACAGAGAGACATGGACAGAGAGACATGGACAGAGAGACATGGACAGAGAGACATGGACAGAGAGACATTGACAGAGAGACATGGACAGAGAGACATGGACAGAGATACATGGACAGAGAGACACGGACAGAGAGACACGGACAGAGAGACACGGACAGAGAGACACGGACAGAGAGACATGGACAGAGAGACATGGACAGAGAGACACAGATAGAGAGACACGGGCAGAGAGACATGGACAGAGAGACACGGACAGAGAGACACAGACAGAGAGACATGGACAGAGAGACACGGACAGAGAGACACGGACAGAGAGACAGGGACAGAGAGACATGGACAGAGAGACATGGACAGAGAGACACGGACAGAGAGACATGGACAGAAAGACAGGGACAGAGAGACACGGTCAGAGAGACATGGACAGAGAGAGACATGGACAGAGCCACATTTACAAGGAGACAAAACGTTCTGCAGTTTCTAGCCACCTCTCCTCCTAGCTAGTAGACACATGCGTGGGCTGTTAAATACTGGCTGTAGATTTGAACAGACACATCTGTCATGATTTGGGGGCTTTGAAATCAATATTTTCATGTAAGTTGGCAGTCATAATAATTATGTGAATTATCTTTATTTTAAGGGTATTTTTGATGTATACTGTTATACTTTCCTGTTCACTGTGCCTCAGTAGTTAGCTGTGATAAACAATCAAGTATGGATGTCTAACCTGTGTTGGAGTTGAGCTCGTCGTTCTCCGACTCGGTACCGTTCTGGCTGCCGGCTCCGTGCAGGTTGTTCATGGCCATCAGCTTCATCTTCTGCAGCTTCATAGCCTCGGCCATCGCTGCAGCCGTCAGCCCTGCAGGACAACACATAAATACTGTACACAAATCACAAGCATACACAGCAAGGAAAAATACACACATCTAAAGACAACACACAAGCTTATTTGCATTTTGATAAAGCTTAGATATCTATATGCCCTACAAAGAAATAAGCTGAGAAGCTGCAGCTACTGAGCTGGACAGATGTTCATAGCCCTGTAATAAAGACATCTAAAGCTATTTGGAGTAGAACACAACTTGGATGATGTGTCATGCTTTTTTCATTTCAGTTCCTCTCAGTCTAAGCATGTGTACTTTGGTCTTCAGAGATATTTCTATAGAGGAGCCAGAATGAGGCTCTAGCTGGCCCCAGGCCTCCCCTGACCCCACCCACCCAAGCTGAGCTGAGCTGAGCTGAGGGGAGATGGGCCACTGGTGGTGGTGGTAGGGAGGGTCACTGGTGGTGGTGGTAGGGAGGGTCCCTGGTGGTGGTGGTAGGGAGTGTCACTGGTGGTGGTGGTAGGGAGGGTCCCTGGTGGTGGTGGTAGGGAGGGTCACTGGTGGTGGTGGTAGGAAGGCTCCCTGGTGGTGGTGGTAGGGAGGGTCCCTGGTGGTGGTGGTAGGGAGGGTCCCTGGTGGTGGTGGTAGGGAGGCTCCCTGGTGGTGGTAGGGAGGGTCCCTGGTGGTGGTGGTAGGAAGGCTCCCTGGTGGTGGTGGTAGGAAGGCTCCCTGGTGGTGGTGGTAGGAAGGCTCCCTGGTGGTGGTGGTAGGGAGGGTCCTGGTGGTGGTGGTAGGGAGGGTCCCTGGTGGTGGTGATAGGGAGGGTCCCTGGTGGTGGTGGTAGGGAGGGTCCCTGGTGGTGGTGGTAGGGAGGGTCCCTGGTGGTGGTGGTAGGGAGGGTCCTGGTGATGGTGGTAGGGAGGGTCCTGGTGGTGGTGGTAGGGAGGGTCCTGGTGGTGGTGGTAGGGAGGGTCCTGGTGGTGGTGGTAGGGAGGGTCCTGGTGGTGGTGGTAGGGAGGGTCCTGGTGGTGGTGGTAGGGAGGGTCCTGGTGGTGGTGGTAGGGAGGGTCCTTGGTGGTGGTGGTAGGGAGGGTCCCTGGTGGTGGTGGTAGGGAGGGTCCCTGGTGGTGGTGGTGGTGGTGGTGGAGGGAGGGTCCTGGTGGTGGTGGTAGGGAGGGTCCTTGGTGGTGGTGGTAGGGAGGGTCCTGGTGGTGGTGGTAGGGAGGGTTCTGGTGGTGGTGGTAGGGAGGGTCCTGGTGGTGGTGGTAGGGAGGGTCCTGGTGGTGGTGGTAGGGAGGGTCCTGGTGGTGGTGGTAGGGAGGGTCCTGGTGGTGGTGGTAGGGAGGGTCCTGGTGGTGGTGGTAGGGAGGGTCCCTGGTGGTGGTGGTAGGGAGGGTCCTTGGTGGTGGTGGTAGGGAGGGTCCCTGGTGGTGGTGGTAGGGAGGGTCCTGGTGGTGGTGGTAGGGAGGGTCCTGGTGGTGGTGGTAGGGAGGGTCCCTGGTGGTGGTGGTAGGGAGGGTCCTTGGTGGTGGTGGTAGGGAGGGTCCTGGTGGTGGTGGTAGGGAGGGTCCCTGGTGGTGGTGGTAGGGAGGGTCCTTGGTGGTGGTGGTAGGGAGGGTCCCTGGTGGTGGTGGTAGGGAGGGTCCCTGGTGGTGGTGGTAGGGAGGGTCCCTGGTGGTGGTGGTAGGGAGGGTCCTTGGTGGTGGTGGTAGGGAAGGTCCCTGGTGGTGGTGGTAGGGAGGGTCCCTGGTGGTGGTGGTAGGGAGGGTCCTTGGTGGTGGTGGTAGGGAGGGTCCCTGGTGGTGGTGGTAGGGAGGGTCCCTGGTGGTGGTGGTAGGGAGGGTCCCTGGTGGTGGTGGTAGGGAGGGTCCCTCCCTGTCCGTCCCTGGAGAGCCCTCTTTTCCAGACTCTCTAAGAAACCCAGCTACCTTCAGCTCATCAAGGGCTCCACAGCCCTGGAAGCCATCATCACTCTGTCCAATTAGGCCCATAATGAATTCAATTAGATGACGGAAGGACACATTAAGTCATTCATTAAATGACGATGCCTTGCCTCCTTGCTTTGCTAAATTTCTTTACAAATCAGGACAAAAAAAGATACACCTTTTTTTCTTTTCTCCCAGGTTCACACACTATGTGTCACCTTGATCTAATTCGTTACTGGAATCGCCTGGTGTGTCAAGAAAAAAAGACCGAAAAAAAATATGTTCATTAATTGATCATTTAATTTTGTTTCTGTGAACATGAACACTTCAGTCACTCCTGTGGAGGGAAGAGAGTCTGATCACTACTCGATAAAACACCAAAGGAGGAAAATGAACCGTGTCGCTCTCATCGGCCAATGTTTATCAATTCCATTACACACAGTAAAGCCAAATAAACCAGCAAATCATTCTAAGTTGAAAGAAATATAGACAGGCACAGATAGAGTGGAAGAGGAGAGGGAAGGGGAGCGGGGTTAAGACAAATGAATCTCCGTTCTTACATTTATATAAAAAAAACAAGCCTCCTATTTTTATGCATCCCGGGCCCCTCTCTTCTAAGCCTGCCTGAGGAAACAGGCAAAATGTTTTCAATAGCTATATTTAAACCAAATGTCATGATGATTGATTCATTTGATTATGAGTTCATTTTGTTGCCTAATCCCACAGACTTGTCAGAGGCACAGCTGCAGCAGCTTGAAGAGGAAACTCAAACCTCTGAATTAGCTGTGGACGTGTGGCCGGGAGAGGGGGGGGGGGAGAAACAGCTGCAGTAGCATGGAGGGAGCACCACGTCAACCCTGCTAATGCCCTAAAAGCTTGGCATAAACATCCGTACAGCCAGCTTTATTTTTGGTGGGATTTGAGAATGCGCTTGGGAGAAAATACATGCATGCTTGAAATTTCTCCTGACGCATATGACTGTATAGAGATGACAGATCCAGAAGGTTTGGGAGAGCTAGGAAACATTCCCATATCTGATCATATGATCTTGTAATGCTTCTAGCCTACTATAGTCACCGAGGATTACTGGTTAGCATATATTAAGTTGATTTATACGAAACTGCAAATTCCAATTTTATGCTACGTTCATTTAAAATCCCTTCTTAAATGTACGTATGTAAACTTAGCAGTAATATTCATATAGATTATTTCAGGGGCGTAACTTTCACTGGGGACAGGGGTGACATGTCCCCCCACATTCTGAAATTCAATTTTCGCCCCCCCCCACAGTTTTATCATTGGAATGTGATACAAAACAAAGTAATGGTGTGCTTTAGGGCCATGCGGGCGCCTCCGAGCGGTCCAATAGACTGTTTTGAGTGTTTATCCAACTGGATAAAAAATGTCCCCCCACACTTCTAAAACCAAAGTTGCGCCCCTGGATTAAGTACATGAACATGATGAGTTTGCAAGCCAAACTATGGTAGCTAGGCTACGGTAGCTAGGCTACAACACTCTGCTTGTTCTGTCAGAAAGCAGATGTAATGAAAAGAACACATATCTTATCTTATTGGTCCTCACTGTAAATTAACTAAAATCTCTTGTCAGTGTCTCTGTGATCTTTCATCACTGTTTATGCTCACTGTCAGCTAACTTTCAATGAGGACAGGTTCATTTACATATTGGGACACTGAAACTTTCTCCATCTCTTAAAGGGAGAGTAAGAGAGAGTGTTCTTCTCTGGCCTGTGAGGAGTCCTATGGTGGAAACATAGCCTGTTTAGGGTCAGTCAGTGCGAAGGGAAAGCTCTTTCTGAGAGGGTGACAGTGTTCCAGAGATGACAGTGTTCCAGAGATGACAGTGTTCCGGAGATGACAGTGTTTCGGAGATGACAGTGTTTCAGAGATGACAGTGTTCCAGAGATGACAGTGTTCCAGAGATGACAGTGTTCCAGAGATGACAGTGTTCTAGAGATGACAGTGTTCCAGAGATGACAGTGTTCTAGAGATGACAGTGTTCCAGAGATGACAGTGTTCCAGAGATGACAGTGTTCTAGAGATGACAGTGTTCCAGAGATGACAGTGTTCCAGAGATGACAGTGTTCTAGAGATGACAGTGTTCCAGAGATGACAGTGTTTCAGAGATGACAGTGTTCTAGAGATGACAGTGTTCCAGAGATGACAGTGTTTCAGAGATGACAGTGTTCTAGAGATGACAGTGTTCCAGAGATGACAGTGTTCTAGAGATGACAGTGTTCCAGAGATGACAGTGTTCCAGAGATGACAGTGTTCCAGAGATGACAGTGTTCCAGAGATGACAGTGTTCCAGAGATGACAGTGTTTCAGAGATGACAGTGTTCCAGAGATGACAGTGTTCCAGAGATGACAGTGTTCCAGAGATGACAGTGTTCCAGAGATGACAGTGTTCCAGAGATGACAGTGTTCTAGAGATGACAGTGTTCCAGAGATGACAGTGTTTCAGAGATGACAGTGTTCTAGAGATGACAGTGTTCCAGAGATGACAGTGTTTCAGAGATGACAGTGTTCTAGAGATGACAGTGTTCCAGAGATGACAGTGTTCTAGAGATGACAGTGTTCCAGAGATGACAGTGTTCCAGAGATGACAGTGTTCCAGAGATGACAGTGTTCTAGAGATGACAGTGTTCCAGAGATGACAGTGTTCCAGAGATGACAGTGTTCTAGAGATGACAGTGTTCCAGAGATGACAGTGTTTCAGAGATGACAGTGTTCTAGAGATGACAGTGTTCCAGAGATGACAGTGTTCCAGAGATGACAGTGTTCTAGAGATGACAGTGTTTCAGAGATGACAGTGTTCTAGAGATGACAGTGTTCCAGAGATGACAGTGTTCTAGAGATGACAGTGTTTCAGAGATGACAGTGTTCTAGAGATGACAGTGTTCCAGAGATGACAGTGTTCTAGAGATGACAGTGTCCCAGAGATGACAGTGTTCCAGAGATGACAGTGTTCCAGAGATGACAGTGTTCCAGAGATGACAGTGTTCCAGAGATGACAGTGTTCCAGAGATGACAGTGTTTCAGAGATGACAGTGTTTACAGGTGAAAAAGTGTTTCAGAGTTTCTCATGATATACTACAGTGTTGGGATTAGTTACATGAAACAGTAATATTTTCCATATTCAAACACACCGAATGCAACAGTGCGTTTTTTAAGAAAAATAGTTAAGAAAAATATTTACAAAATAAAATTAAAATAACACTAACGAGGCTATATACAGGGGGTACCGGTACAGAGTCAATGTGTGGGGGTACAGGTTAGTCAAGGTAATTGAGGTAATATCTCCATGTAGAGAGTTATTAAGTGACTATGCATAGATAATAACAGAGTAGCAGCAGCAACAACAAAAAGGAGGGACAATGTAAGTACACCGGGTAGCCATGCTGTTCAGCTGTCTTATGGCTTGGAGGTAGAAGCTGTTCAGCTGTCTTATGGCTTGGAGGTAGAAGCTGTTCAGCTGTCTTATGGCTTGGAGGTAGAAGCTGTTCAGCTGTCTTATGGCTTGGAGGTAGAAGCTGTTCAGCTGTCTTATGGCTTGGAGGTAGAAGCTGTTCAGCTGTCTTATGGCTTGGAGGTAGAAGCTGTTCAGCTGTCTTATGGCTTGGAGGTAGAAGCTGTTCAGCTGTCTTATGGCTTGGAGGTAGAAGCTGTTCAGCTGTCTTATGGCTTGGAGGTAGAAGCTGTTCAGCTGTCTTATGGCTTGGAGGTAGAAGCTGTTCAGCTGTCTTATGGGCTTGGAGGTAGAAGCTGTTCAGCTGTCTTATGGCTTGGAGGTAGAAGCTGTTCAGCTGTCTTATGGCTTGGAGGTAGAAGCTGTTCAGCTGTCTTATGGCTTGGAGGTAGAAGCTGTTCAGCTGTCTTATGGCTTGGAGGTAGAAGCTGTTCAGCTGTCTTATGGCTTGGAGGTAGAAGCTGTTCAGCTGTCTTATGGCTTGGAGGTAGAAGCTGTTCAGCTGTCTTATGGCTTGGAGGTAGAAGCTGTTCAGCTGTCTTATGGCTTGGAGGTAGAAGCTGTTCAGCTGTCTTATGGCTTGGAGGTAGAAGCTGTTCAGCTGTCTTATGGCTTGGAGGTAGAAGCTGTTCAGCTGTCTTATGGCTTGGAGGTAGAAGCTGTTCAGCTGTCTTATGGCTTGGAGGTAGAAGCTGTTCAGCTGTCTTATGGCTTGGAGGTAGAAGCTGTTCAGCTGTCTTATGGCTTGGAGGTAGAAGCTGTTAAGATGCCTTTTGGACCTAGACTTGTTACGTTTCACAAAAGTAACGTGTTATATTACTTTGTGTTACTTTCATGAAAAAGTCATGTGCCCTCTATACATTACTATGGACAGCAGCTGTCTCCAAACAGCCTTTCTCCGTTCGCTCGAGAACTGGGACAAGCCGAGATCAGAAGTGTTAGTTGACAAATTAACTATAATAATATTACCCAATCCGTTACTTATAAAAGTAATCTGATTATATAAAGCGTTACTTTAACTCCGTTGCTTATAAAAGTAATCTGATTATATAAAGTGTTACTTAAACTCCGTTGCTCATAAAAGTAATCTGATTACGTAACACTACTAACGCGTTACCCCAAACACTGACCACAGGCAAGATTATAGAAGCTCTGACTGACATGAGAGAGAGGCAATCAACATCCACTGTCTAACAGACCACATTGAGAACATAAAACAGCAAGACAGAGAAACAACACACACACAATCATTGCATTGTCTTTACACATTTCCCCCTCCCGATTTGACATTAAAGACGAGCCAGTGAGATCAAACAGGACACGTAACAGTAATTGATGTTTGAGTAAAGTCACGACCCACGGAAATGGGAGCCTGCGGATGAAAGGGGAGCGGCTTTTTCCAGGGGTGGACAAACAGATATCTTCTTGTTTGCCTTTAATAGAGCTCCTGAGATATAGAGGACCCCTGGCTCTCAGTGTCAGCCCTGCCAGATGAGCGTAGGGCAGTCAGGCACATCGGACTGGAGCCATCCATCCTCCCTTTCTCTTCACATCAGACTTGGAGGGGCCATTCTTGCGTCTAATCGTTAACCTGGCTGGGATGATCTGGGGCGGAGTCCCAGCCTGTTACCCTGGGCAGGTTACAGAAGCTCTTTGTGGTCTCTGTGGGGTCAGACACAGGCCAGATACACCCTGAATTCCTCCTGTACATTCAGTCTTATTGGCTGTTGTCAGGCCCGGTCCAAAATGGTGTCTGTTTAACTGAAGGTGGTTAACTGGAGACGTTTTAATAAAGACGCTAGAATTTGGTCGTCAGTTTGGGTGTTGATTGTGCAACAGAGACATGGCCACTGGAGGAAGACAGAGTATGAATGTATGCAGGCATTTTACCTTTACACAGAACCTTGTGTCTATCTCCTCCTGTCATTATAATGCATGGTTATCATCATGGAGCCTATACCAAGGTGGGCCGGGTACTGTCTAAAGTACTGGATGGACCAGTCACATAGATAGAGTCAGTGTGTGAAGCAGCGATGTCCATATGTAGTATATGGACAATATGGACACTTGAGTGATCCTCAACTCTCTGCCGGATGCATTATTGCATTTGACGTTTGTCCTTCTCAGCGAGGAGAATAAAATGCCAGGAAAAGGGACGTGAGGAAGAGACAGAGAGCAGTGGGGTTGAAGTGGGGCCCACAGACTCTGCCTTTGATTCTCAACACAGTAAAAATAACTTCCCTATTCAACGTTTTGAAGGAAACTGAGATTGCGAGAAGGACGTGGGGTTATAGGGTATACTGTATTTAACTGTGGGGTTAGGGTATACTGTATTTAACTGTGGGGTTAGGGTATACTGTATTTAACTGTGGGGTTAGGGTATACTGTATTTAACTGTGGGGTTAGGGTATACTGTATTTAACTGTGGGGTTAGGGTAAATTGTATTTAACTGTGGGGTTATAGGGTATACTGTATTTAACTGTGGGGTTAGGGTATACTGTATTTAACTGTGGGGTTAAGGTATACTGTATTTAACTGTGGGGTTATAGGGTATACTGTATTTAACTGTGGGGTTAGGGTATACTGTATTTAACTGTGGGGTTATAGGGTATACTGTATTTAACTGTGGGGTTAGGGTATACTGTATTTAACTGTGGGGTTATAGGGCATACTGTATTTAACTGTGGGGTTAGGGTATACTGTATTTAACTGTGGGGTTATAGGGTATACTGTATTTAACTGTGGGGTTAGGGTATACTGTATTTAACTGTGGGGTTAGGGTATACTGTATTTAACTGTGGGGTTATAGGGTATACTGTATTTAACTGTGGGGTTAGGGTATACTGTATTTAACTGTGGGGTTATAGGGTATACTGTATTTAACTGTGGGGTTAGGGTATACTGTATTTAACTGTGGCATTATAGGGTATACTGTATTTAACTGTGGGGTTAGGGTATACTGTATTTAACTGTGGGGTTAGGGTATACTGTATTTAACTGTGGGGTTAGGGTATACTGTATTTAACTGTGGGGTTAGGGTATACTGTATTTAACTGTGGGGTTAGGGTATACTGTATTTAACTGTGGGGTTATAGGGTATACTGTATTTAACTAGGGTATACTGTATTTAACTGTGGGGTTAGGGTATACTGTATTTAACTGTGGGGTTAGGGTATACTGTATTTAACTGTGGGGTTATAGGGTATACTGTATTTAACTGTGGGGTTAGGGTATACTGTATTTAACTGTGGGGTTATAGGGTATACTGTATTTAACTGAGTGGGGTTAGGGTATACTGTATTTAACTGTGGGGTTAGGGTATACTGTATTTAACTGTGGGGTTATAGGGTATACTGTATTTAACTGTGGGGTTAGGGTATACTGTATTTAACTGTGGGGTTAGGGTATACTGTATTTAACTGTGGGGTTAGGGTATACTGTATTTAACTGTGGGGTTAGGGTATACTGTATTTAACTGTGGGGTTAGGGTATACTGTATTTAACTGTGGGGTTAGGGTATACTGTATTTAACTGTGGGGTTATAGGGTATACTGTATTTAACTGTGGGGTTAGGGTATACTGTATTTAACTGTGGGGTTATAGGGTATACTGTATTTAACTGTGGGGTTAGGGTATACTGTATTTAACTGTGGGGTTATAGGGTATACTGTATTTAACTGTGGGGTTATAGGAAACTATGCTTTTATTTAACTGTGTTATATCTTACATTAGTACCCCAGGTCATCTTATTTAACTGTGGGGTTATAGGGTATACTGTATTTAACTGTGGGGTTAGGGTAGAACTGTATTTAACTGTGGGGTTAGGGTATACTGTATTTAACTGTGGGGTTAGGGTATACTGTACTGTATTTAACTGTGGGGTTAGGGTATACTGTATTTAACTTGGGGGTTAGGTCTGTATTTAACTGTTGGAAATCCGAGCAAGGGTAGCATTCCAGAGGGTATACTGTATTTAACTGTGGGGTTATAGGGTATACTGTATTTAACTGTGGGGTTATAGGGTATACTGTATTTAACTGTGGGGTATAGGGTATGCCTGTATTTAACGAGACATGGTGGTTGGAAACATACAGGAACTATTTAACTGTTGGGGTTTAGGGTATACTGTATTTAACTGTGGGGTTATAGGGTATACTGTATTTAACTGTGGGGTTCTGGGTATACTGTATTTAACTGTGGGGTTAGGGAAATACTGTATTTAACTGTGGGGTTAGGGTATACTGTATTTAACTATCGATTTAGGGTATCTGTATTTAACTGTGTGGGGTTAGGGTATACTGTATTTAACTGTGGGGTTAGGGTATACTGTATTTAACTGTGGGGTTATAGGGTATACTGTATTTAACTGTGGGGTTATAGGGTATACTGTATTTAACTGAGTGGGGTTAGGGTATACTGTATTTAACTGTGGGGTTAGGGTATACTGTATTTAACTGTGGGGTTATAGGGTATACTGTATTTAACTGTGGGGTTATAGGGTATACTGTATTTAACTGTGGGGTTATAGGGTATACTGTATTTAACTGTGGGGTTACGGAATACTGTATTTAACTGT